>NW_027189137.1:2479863-2629863 GCF_040958095.1 Procambarus clarkii | reverse complement strand
GCGAAGTCATTCGATGAGATATCTGCTCCCAAGTTAAACTCTGATCCCTGACGGATGTTGGGAAAATAGTATTAAGCCTTCCAACATTTTTGTACAATCAGTTTAGTCTAGTGGCTAAGGTACCTGAAATGCGAAGGTGGATAGTGCTCCTGGCTGTCTGGGGTGTGGAGTTTTTGGCTTGAGGACCGTTCAAGCATGTTCGCATTTGTGTTGCTCACGTCGCCCAAAAAAAGTAAGGTGATTTAATGAAATATCTATGCCCAAGTGTACATCCGTGCGCTGTCAGATGTTGGGTCTCACAACTTACAACTTTTTTGTACAGTCAGTTTGTTCTAGAGGCTAAGGTACCAGATACGTGAAGGTGCATAGTGCTCCTGGCTGTCTGGGTTCAAATCTATATTGGGTGTGGATTTTTCGGTTGCATATTTGCTTGATGACAATTCAAGCTTGTTCGATTTTGTGATGCTCACGTGGCTCAAAAAGTGAGGTGATTCTATGTTATTCCTGTATCTAAGTTGACCTCCGAGCCCTGTCAGATGTTAGGTAAATAGTCTCACGACTTCCAACAATTTTGTACATGCATTTTGGTCTAGTAGCTAAGGTAATAGATACGTGAAGATGCATAGTGTTCCCGACTGTCTGCGTTCGAATCCATCTTGAGTGTGGAGATTTTGGTTGCATGTTTGCTTGGTGACCATTCAAGGTTGTTTGCATTTGTGTTGCTCACGTGGACACAGAAAGTGAGGAGATTCGATGATGTATCTGTAACCAAGTTGGCCTCCGAGCTATGTCGGATGATGGTTAAATAGTCTCACGACATCCAACATTTTTGTTCAGTCAGTGTATAAGGTACCAGATACGCAAAGGTGCAAAGTGCTCCTGGCTGTTAGGGTTCGAATCATTCTGTGGTGTGGAGTTTTTGGTTTCATATTGTCTTTGGGTCCATTCAAGCTTGTTCGCATTTGTGTTGCTCACGTGGCCCCAAAAAGTTAGGTGATTCGATAAAATATCTGGGCACTTTTTGACCTCTGAGACCTTTCAGATGAAGGTAAATAGTCTAACAACTTCCAAAATTTTTGTACATTCAGTTTGGTCTGGTGGCTAAGGTACCAGATACGCGAAGGTGCAAAGTGCTCCTGGATGTCTGGGTTCGAATCCATCTTGGGTGTGGAGTTTTTGGTTGCATATTTGCTTGGTGACCATTCAAGGTTGTTCGCATCTGTGTTGCTCACATGGCCCCAAAAAATGAGGAGATTCGATGAAATATCTGTGCGTAAGTTTTTCTCCGAGTGCGGTCGGATGTTGGGTAAATAGTCTCACGACTTCCAACATTTTCGTACAGTAAGTTTGGACTACTGGCACAGGTACCAGATACGTGAATGGCTGTCTGGGTTCGAATCTTTTTGGAGTGTGAAGGTTTCGGTTGCATATTGGCTTGGGGACCATTCAAGCTTGTTCGCATTTGTGTTGGCCATGTGGCTCAAAAAGTGAGTTGACTTGATAAAATATCTGTGCACTTTTTGACATCTGAGCCTTGTCGGATGATGGATAAATGGTCACAGAACTTCCAACGTTTTTGTACAGTCAGTTTTGTCTAGCATCTAAGGTACCACATACTGGAAAATGCATATTGCTCCTGGCTGTCTAGGGTTCGAATCCATCAGGGGGGTGTGGATTTTTCGGTTGCATATTGGCTTAATAACTAATCAAGATGGTTCACATTTGTGTTACTCACGTGGCCTCAAAAAGTCAGGTAATTAGTTCAAAAATCTGTGTCCAAGTTGATCTCCGAGCACTGTCGGATGTTGGGTAATCTCAGAACTAACAATATTTTTGTATAGTCAGTTTGGTCTGGTAGCTAAGTGACCAGTTACATGAAGGTGCAAAGTGATCCTGGCTGTCTTGGTTTGAATCCTTTTGCTGTGTGGAGTTTTCGGATGCACAGTGGCTACGGGACCATTCAAGTTTATTTACATTTGTTTTGCTCACTTGGCCCCAAAAAGTGAGGTGTTTCGATGAAATGACTGTACCCAATTAGGCTTCCGAGCGCTGTCGGATGTTGGGTAACCTCACGACTTCCAACAATTTTGTATAATCAGTTTGGTCTAGTAGCTAAGTTACCAGACACGTGAAGGTGCACAGTGATCCTGGCTGTCTAGGGTTCGAATCCTCCTGGGGAGTTGAGTTTTCGGGTGCATATTGGCTTTGCAACCATTCAAGTTTATTCACATTTGTTTTGCTCACTTGGCCCCAAAATGTGAGGTGAGTCAATGAAATGACTGTGCCCAATTAGGCCTCCGAGCGCTGTCGGATGTTGGGAAAATAGTCTCACGGCATCCAACATTTGTTATTCAGTTAGTTTGGTCTCGCGGCTAAAGTACCAGATACGCGAAGATGCATAGTGCTCCTGGCTGTCTGGTATAGGATCATTCTGTGGTGTTGAGTTTTCCTTTGCATATTGGCTTTGGGACCATTCAAGCTTGTTCGCATTTGTGTTAGGTTGCCTCAAAAAGTGAGGTGATACGATGAAATATCTGTTCTCAAGATGACCACCAAGTGCTGTCGGAAGTTTGATTAAAAGTCTCACGACTTTCAAAATTTTCAACGGTCAGTTTGGTCAAGTGGCTTAGGTACCAGATAAACGAATGTGCATATTACATCTGTATGGGGTTCGATTCCTTCTGGAGTGTGGAGGTTTTGGTTGCATTTTGGCTTCAGGACAATTCAAGCTTGCTTACATTTGTGTTGCTCACTTGGCCTCAAAAAGTGAGGTGATTCGATAAAATATTTGTGCCCTTTTTGACATACGAGCCCTTTCAGATGATGGGTAAAAAGTCTCACAACTTCCAAAATTTTTGTACAGTCAGTTTGGGCTAGTGGCTAAGGTACCAGACACACAAAGATGCATAGTGCTCCTGGCTGACTGGGTTAGAATCCTTCTAGGGTGTGGAGTTTTCAGTTGCATTTAGGCTTGGGGACGTGCAAGCTTGTTCGCATTTGTGATGCTCACATGGCCCCACAAAAATGAGATGATTCGATAAAATATCTGTACTCAAGTTAACCAAGGTAAATAATCACATGACTTCCAACATTTTTGTACAGTCAGTTTGGTCTAGTGTCTAAGGTACCACATACGTGAAAGTGCATCACGTATGTTTCTCATGTTTACCCAAAAAGTGTTGTGATTCAATGAAATATCTGTGTCCAGGTTGACCTCCGAGCGCTCTCAGGTGTTGGGTAAATAGTCTCATGACTTCCAACATTTTTGTACAGTCAGTTTGGTCGTGTCGCTAAGGTACCAGATACACATATGTGCAAAGTTCTCATGGTTGTCTGGGTTCGAATCCTTCTGGGGTGTTTACTTTTCGGTTGCATATTGGTTTGAGGATCATTCAAACTTGTTCGCATTTATGTTGCTCACGTGGCCTCAAAAAAGTGACGTGATTCGATTAAATATCTATACCCAAGTTAACCACCGAGCTTTGTCAGATGTTGAGTAAATTATCTCATGACTTCCAACATTTTTGTACAGTCAGTTTTGTCTAATTTTGATAGAAATTTCTGCTCATAATTGGTACGATTCTGCTCAATATTTCAATTCATTCTACAGTCCATTTATTGTTTTAATAGTTAACAATTTATTATTCCAGAGATCCAAAAGTACTGATTCTCTGATTTATTTCCTTTTCATATATTTTTTTTTTATTTCGGTTTCTTTAAAGGGGGGTCCTTCGAAGTTATTGATATTTATTATAATTATTATTAATATTCTGAGCCACATTTTCCCACATTCTTTTTGGTCAACTTCAGACCGGATGAACCAGATTTAGCATTAAATCTATAATTACTAATTTATATAAACCAGTAACATTTCATAAACATTTTACGGTCCAGTATATCAAGCCAAATCACTGGTCCTATAATCTATTACGATTAACTAATCATTTACTAACCCTGATAATAGTATACTAGTAGTTGAGTAGTATTATCAGGTACTAGGCTATACATGTATTCCCCTTTTATTTACGGCTGTTAGCAGACTGCCACATATTATAGCATAAAGCATATTAATTTCATTATTAATAAATTAAACAAAGATTTAATGTTTAAAGTAGCCTAAGTGGGTCATAGCCAATTACCCACAACTCTTAGGCCTATACCTCACACTCAGGTAAAAATGGTCTTACCATCTAACCATAATATATTTAGGTGGTAATGATATCCATCCAATTCGTCACCCAGCTGAAATTATTAATCATCTAAAAAATA
Organism: Procambarus clarkii; assembly: GCF_040958095.1. NCBI lineage: Eukaryota > Metazoa > Arthropoda > Malacostraca > Decapoda > Cambaridae > Procambarus > Procambarus clarkii. Next base: position 2,625,594 of record NW_027189137.1, on the reverse strand, counting down.
TCATTAATTCCTTTAAGGAAATTAGCCACTCTGTCGTGTTGACATTAGTGGAACCTCGCCAACTGAAGAGTGATAATCGTTGGAGAGTGAACCCTGAATACTCTGCTAAATATATTTATTTTCGGCCGCGAAAAAGAGTAAGTCTGGACGCCACTTATATTCACTTTACATCTAGACCATATCGTCAGAACTTGGCCCCAGATTGAGTACACCTGTCAAGAGAATTCAGGACACATGTTGTCGATAAATTAATTAACACTATCAACCACCATAGGAGGTTGTGGCTAGCAAGCCAAATTTAACTGTATATATTTATAATTTTCACACTTGTATTTTTCAAGTGCCCATATTCTGTATATCAATTTACAAAAAAAAAAAAAATCCCCAGAAAATAGCACTGATATATTCACATTATTGCAACATTTCTTGTATTGATGCCAACCATAAGGGGTAGGATTTCTGACTGTAATTGTATTAAGTTATGTAAAAATTCAGCCTAAACTATTTAGCTACTTTCTTAGGTAGGATCAATTCTAACTAGTACTGTATTAGACCGTACTAGTATATTCTAGATGATAAAGATGAGCTAGCCCCAAGGTACTACCGTAGTGGCATCTGTGTATCACTCAAATATTAGCTATTTACTACTAGGAAGGTAAGCTAACCTCCAGACGAGGTAGCACATAGCCTAGTCCGGAAATATTAGGCTACTAGGTGTACCCGGTCACGCGTTGCTGTGGCTCAGCAACGCATGTGCGTTACTGAGCCACAGCAACCTTCCCCTGTCTCCCAGTCCTTCCCAACATTCCCCCCTCCCTGGTCCCCTCATCCTCCCAACCATTCCTCACTCCCTCGACCCTTTTTCCTCCCGTTCATCGTCCGCTACAGCGTCCCCTCGTCGTCCCCACAATCTCCTACTCCCCCGTCTCCTCGTCCTCCCTACCATCCCCGTCCCCTCGTTCTCCCAATCATTCCTCACTCCCTCGTCCCTTTTTCCTCCCCTTCAACCTCCACTCCACCATCCCCTCGTCCTCCTACCCATTCCCTACTCCACCATCCCTTCGTCCTTCACACTATCTCCTACGCCCCCGTCCTCTCATCCTCCCTACCATTCCCCCCCCTCCCCGTCCTCTCGTTTTCCCTACCATTCCCCTTCTCCTCCCCACTCTCCTGTCCCCTTGTCATCTCAACCATTCTCCATTCCCCTCGTCCCCACCATCCCCAACTCCCCCTGTTCCCTCGTCCTCCCTCACCATTACCCCCTTCCCTGTCCCCTCGTCCTTCCCATCATTCCCCACTCCCTCGTCTGATGATCAAATGATCTGATGTTTCCATCAGAAAATTGGGAACTTTAAATGATCTGGGTCTAGATTCCCAAAGAAGTTAGGCAAACACTTACGAACTTGTACATCTCTTCTCAATCTTTGGCAGCTTTGTTTACAATTATTAAACAGTTAATGAGGTCCGAATAACCAGGAGACTGTTTATAAAAATAACAGCAGTTAATTGACAAATTTTCATACTTGTAAACTGTTAATAAATGCAACTAAAGCTATCAAAGATTGAGGAACGATGTACACTTTCGTAAGTACTTGCATAACTGCTTCGTGAATCTGGCCCCAGATGTCCCCATCACTGAGATATAAGAAAAAAAGTTCAAAAAACGAAATGAAAAAATAGAAAAATAAACTATACTCAAGAAATGATCGGTATGGTTAACAAGACAGCTCAATTCCTACGCAGTGTCACACAAAATAATTAAATCAGAATTAAAATAAATTGAAATTTAAGAAAATTCCATTTATCAATGAAATCAGAAACACAATTCCATTTCAAACAAATTTAGTATAGCAAGTGTTGATCTTATGTGCAACAGATGGCGCTGTTTTTCAAAAACGCATGTTTTTACCTGTCACAAAGGTGGCATCTATATAGTAGGTATATGAAAAGACGCGCCTATTCAAATGCAACATTGTGTCAAAATTTCAAAGCAATCAGTGAAGAAATTTCGGAGATTACAGCATGTGTTGTTCTTACGACCAACAGATGGTGCTGTTTTTCAAAATAAGCATGTTTTTTCTTGTCACAGGTGAGGCAGGTATATAGTAGGTATGTAAAAAGATGCGTCTATTCGAATGCAACGTTGTGTCAAAATTTCAACGCAATCGGTAAAGAGGTTTCCCTCACATGAAAAACACATGAAAAACACAGCTTTTCAGAAAAAAAACATGTTTTTTACCATCACAGACGTGACATCTATATAGCATGTTTATAAAAACCTGCTCGGATGCGAATGGAACGTTGTGGGAAAATTTCAAAGCAATTGGTGTAGAAATTGCGGAGATTAGCGATTATGAACAAACGAATATTTCCATTTTTATTTATATAGACTAGCAGTACCCGGCCACGCGTTGCTGTGGCTCAACAACGCATGTGCGTTGCTGAACCACAGCAACCTTCCCTGTCCCCCAGTCTTCACCACCATTCCCTTCTCACCCGTCTCCTCGGCCTCCCAACAATTCCCAACTCCACCGTCCCCTTATCTTTCCCTCCGTGCCCATCTCCCCTGTCCCCTTTGTCCTCCACACCATTCTCCATTCCCCCATCCCCTCGTCCCCACCGTCCCAAACTGCCCCATCCCCTCGTCCATCCCCACCTTTACCCCCTTTCTTGTCCCCCTCGTCCTCTGCACCATCTCTCACTTCAGTCCCCTCGTAATCTCCACCATTCCCCACTCCCTCATACGGTTCCTTCCCAAATGGTCTGATGTTCCCATCAGAAAATTTGGAACATCATACCATCTGATGTTTCCATCACTGAAATATAATTAAAACAGTTAAAAAACTAAATGAAAATATGAAAAAATATAAAAATGAAGTATACTCACGAAATGAACGGTTTGGTAAAAAAAACTGCTCAATTCCAATGCAATTCACACAAAATAATTAAATCAAAATGAAAATAAATCAAAATCTATGAAATTCAGTTTATCAATGCAATTAGAAACATTGAAAATAAATTGTAACATTTCCAAGTATAACATGTGTGTTGCTCTTACATGCAACAGCTACGGTGGCTACGAGGCCACCGCGCAAGGTGGCCTTGTAGCCTGGTGGATAGCGCGCAGGACTCGTAATTCTGTGGCGCGGGTTCAATTCCCGCACGAGGCAGAAACAAATGGGCAAAGTTTCTTTCACCCTGAATGCCCCTGTTACCTAGCAGTAAATCAACCCGTTCTCACACAAGACAGCACATATATGACTTAATGCTTAAAGTCAATATGTTGAATATGAATTAGTAAATATGTGATATATTCCCAGTTACTTTTTTTTCCAAGGCCCAAACTCTTCCTCATGTACCAACTTGCGTCTCACAGTACCCGTCCGTCAACCTAGATAGCAGAATAGTCGTGATTGGTTCAATTATAAGGAAAATTGTACTTTTCAGGTCCCACATGGGTTGTGAAATTTACCTACTATTGTCCATGCTCTTAGAATATTATAGATCAGCTACTTCCTATTGAAGGTTTGTAGTTTTGTTTTGAGAAATATTAGTTGTTCTTAGTAAATTATAATAAGCACTAAAAATTATTACATAGAATAACAGTCCTTCACCAATCAATATTATATACCATAGTTGGTGCTTTACAAATCTTTAAAGGATGTTTTGTAGGAACGCTAACAGAAAACGATGGTTCATTGGAATGTCTATGGGGTAAACTACTTTAAACAGGATGGTATTGTGTCTACTATACCAACTACAGGATCGGTATATTGTCCACTACCACCTGTTAGGTGAGTAAGGGGTGCAATACCACCCACAGGATGGGTATGAGGGTCACATCCACCCAGAGGATGAGTATGGGGATCACATCCACCCACAGGAAGGGTATGGGGTCCAATACCACCCACAGGATGAGTATGGCGTCCACTACAACCCACAGGATGGGTATGGGGCTCCAACCACCCATAGAATGGGTATGGGGCTCCAACCACCCATAAAATGGGTATGGGGTCCAATAACACCCACTGGATGTGTATATGGCGTCCATTGCCGCGCGTCGAGCTCGAAAACCGCAGCATTCATCTCAGAACCATGCCTATTTCACGCAGATTCCTTAATAAACGTAAAAGTTTTATATGTCACAAGAAAGATAGAAATATAAGCTTCATTCTAAATACCTTACCGTGGGCATATTTAAATTTAAACCGAAGATACGTGTACTTTTATAATAGCCGAGCTCCGACCCCGGACAGATCGATCGACTGAGCAACTCTCTCTCAGAACAATGTTATTTCACGTGAATTCGTTAGTAAACATATATGTTTTATATGTGTCAAGAAAGACAGACATATAAGCTTCACTTTAAACACTTTACAATAGACATTTAAATTTCTAATGAAGATTATTGTATTTTAAAAATTACGGAGCTCCCACCCCGTACAGACTGAACGACAGAGCAACTCTCTCTCAGATCAATGTTTATTTCACGTAAATTCGTTAATAAACACAAATGTTTTATAAGTCTTAAGCAAGATAGAAATAAGAGCTTCATTTTAAATACATTACAATAGACATATTTATAGCTCAAGTGAAGATACATATGTTTTAATAGTAGCGCTCAGTAGCTTGTCGGGCATGGAGTGCAGACGCCTACGCACTTGCCGGTATATTGTATAATTAACAAAGATACGCTAATAAAGCCTAAAATCTTATATGCCTCCAGAAAGACCGATATATGAACATTATTATAATTGCCACAAATGAAATATATCATGTTCGAGGAAAAAGATATATCAATTTTAAATTAAGTTTCGACTCTCTCTCGGGTGAGAGAGATGGGGCGACTCTCGCCCCATCTATTGGAGATTCTGTGCACTAAATACCCAAAGCTACTCAAACCCTCCTAGCATTATTTAAGTAATGAAGTAATATGGTATATTTACTCACTATAATGTGGGTGCTGAATGCAGAACATGAGAAAACATATATTTACTCCAAACTAATATAATTTCATTATGAAATAAGTAGCATCAAAGGAAGTCGATGGTCCAAGCAGCAATGTTGTGGAGCGACTTATCCAAGATATATCGTTGTTTGGAAAGTGTTTGTTGGCATATCCAGTTGTCGCACTTCTCTGCTCAAATTATCACAAATTTAAATTATAATGTTAACAAGTAGAATACGTATTTTTAATAAAATCTAACATAACTAGCCAGAAAACATTTAACATTAATTAAAAAATATATGTTTGGAAGTTAAATCGACTTCATAGGACAATGGTTTTGTTATATATACTCGTTATTCGTTGACATGAGTTCGCTACTTAAACTACCATGTACTGTACTTATGTAAAATCTCCCATGTCTCTTCGCTCATCTCACCGAACCCTACAGGCTCTGTGATATATTGTTTAATTAATTGAGATTCACAAATAAAGCTAATAATTGTATATGTTATCAAAAAGGCAGAGCTTAGTTTAGTTCATTTATTATGCACTCCATACCCATCCTATGGACGATAGTGGAGTGTTACAGAGGCACATAATGGGCTCAGGGAATGAGCCCCACAATTCATATAGCCAAGCAAGTTATAATCTTGATAAGCTAGTTACAATAGTCAATGCACATTGTCACATCAACAATGGGCTCGAGTCCGACCACAAGTACAGTTTATAATTTAAGCAACTGACATATATGGAGGGCTAGTGTCACAATTGATATGTTTATCCTACACATAACCCCCTCTCCCCCATCCAATGGGCAGCGGTGGATAGGTTACAATCAAGTCGTTTTTTGCGTTTTATTCAGAGATTAGATCTTATTGGGTGAGGAAAGATATTCATATTTTAAAGAAGGCTTCTTGGCTGATGCTCTCCATTGATGGAAAATATACAACCTTTTGAAAATCAATGTTAGTTTGATCTAGATATTGTAATTAACGAAAGTATTTATGTCATCTGAAAGGTAGAAATATAGGCTACATTTAAAATCCTTTGTCATAAATATAACTGAAGTGAAAACGAAGATATATGCGTTTTGATAGTTACTTGATGGCTTGCTCTGAGAGTGTGAAGTCCTGCACACCAGCCAATAAATTGTATAATTAGTTTCCATATATTTTAATTAATCTTAAAAATCTATATGTCAGAAGAAAGGAAGATGTAGCCGTTAATGTTACAACATTTAAAAATATATATCTCTTAAGTTAAATAAATAATACCACCTTATTGCCGGTGTCCGGACACATGAAAATTACCTAGGTATCAGTATCCAGCCAGGCGGGGATCACAGGCTGCACAATACTGATAAATTTATGTAATGCACTACTTGTGGTCGATCTCGAACCCATTTATGATGTGACGACTTATAGTGAATTTTGTAACTAGCTCATCAAGATTGTAACTTGCTTAGCTAAATGAATTGTGGGGTTCGGTCCATTCATTTTCTTTCTTTATTATGCACCCCATAATACACATCCCGTGGGCGGTGGTGTAAAGGATTACAGAGGCACATAATCGGTTCAGGAACTGAACCCTCTAGTTCGTTTAGCTAAGCAAATAACAATCTTTTGACGCTAGTTACAAAATTATTAATGTACACATACTTATGCATACATGTACATATTCATACGTATACATATATACATACACATACATATTTAATCACCACCACAAATACACACATCAGTAATCTTTTGTGTCACAAGTGATTCAACAAGAGGCTCACAACAGTCACTATACAAGGCACTTTACATTTATGGTGAGTCACACAGTTACTAGTCTTGCTGCACACCCACCCAACTGGGCGGCAGCTTTACAGTCATGTGCTCCACACCCACCCAACTGGGCGGTAGCTTTACAGTCATGTGCTCCACACCCACCCAACTGGGCGGCAGCTTTACAGTCATGTGCTCCACACCCACCCAACTGGGCGGTAGCTTTACAGTCATGTGCTCCACACCCACCCAACTGGGCGGCAGCTTTACAGTCATGTGCTCCACACCCACCCAAATGGGTGGCATCTTTACAGTCATGTGCACCACACCCACTCAACTGGGTGGCTGCTTTACAGTCATGTGCTCCACACCCACCCAACTGGGCGGCAGCTTTACAGTCATGTGCTGCACACCCACCCAACTGGGCGGCAGCTTTACAGTCATGTGCTCCACACCCACCCAACTGGGCGGCAGCTTTACAGTCATGTGCTCCACACTCTCCCAACTGGGCGGCAGCTTTACAGTCATGTGCTCCACACCCACCCAACTGGGCGGCAGCTTTACAGTCATGTGCTCCACACCCATCCAACTGGGCGGCAGCTTTACAGTCATGTGCTCCACACCCACCCAACTGGGCGGCAGCTTTACAGTCATGTGCTCCACACTCTCCCAACTGGGCGGCAGCTTTACAGTCATGTGCACCACACCCACCCAACTGGGCGGCAGCTTTACAGTCATGTGCTCCACACCCACCCAACTGGGCGGCAGCTTTACAGTCATGTGCTCCACACCCACCCAAATGGGTGGCAGCTTTACAGTCATGTGCACCACACCCACCCAACTGGGCGGCAGCTTTACAGTCATGTGCTCCACACCCACCCAACTGGGCGGCAGCTTTACAGTCATGTGCTGCACACCCACCCAACTGGGCGGCAGCTTTACAGTCATGTGCTCCACACCCACCCAACTGGGCGGCAGCTTTACAGTCATGTGCTCCACACTCTCCCAACTGGGCGGCAGCTTTACAGTCATGTGCTCCACACCCACCCAACTGGGCGGCAGCTTTACAGTCATGTGCTCCACACCCACCCAACTGGGCGGCAGCTTTACAGTCATGTGCTCCACACCCACCCAACTGGGCGGCTGCTTTACAGTCATGTGCTCCACACCCACCCAACTGGGCGGCAGCTTTACAGTCATGTGCTCCACACCCACCCAAATGGGCGGCAGCTTTACAGTCATGTGCTCCACACCCACCCAACTGGGCGGCAGCTTTACAGTCATGTGCTCCACACCCACCCAACTGGGCGGCAGCTTTACAGTCATGTGTATGCATTACCTACAGTAAGCAAATTTTGGATACTTCGCTAAGATTTCGAGCAGCACATCATTATGAATGAAGTACTTACACATTTCATGGACACTATTGATGTTGTTATCTTTAAATTCCGCGATTTTTCACATTCCATTATATAATGACGCAAAGTATGCGAATAGTTCTGCTGACAGAGTTTACATTTAGTCAAATCTACATCATCAGATGTTACAAACTTCCAAAGGTACTTGTAGCTGAGCCTAAACCTAGCAGTGGTAACATCTAGAAGTCTGCTAACATTATTGGATGATCCATAGACGAGCGATTCATCAAAGTTTATACAATATTGTGAAATTGACAGTCAGTGTAGTAACATAAATTGGTAAATCATAAATATTGTAAGTTAAGAATCTGATGCATGTGTGTGTGTTGGGGGGGGCGGGGGTTATACCCTTGGTAAGCGAGAGTGGAAAGTAACCTTAGACGTACTGCGGTCAATGTGTGGGGGGGGGGAGGGAGGGTGGGAGAGTCAAATCCACCCTCCAACATCTGGACATAGTACCAGCAGCCTCCACAACACTCCATCAGCCTCCAGCTGATGCTTGTAGATGCCTCATCTAACCTCACCTATGTCACACATTAACCTACAGTTCCTGTGATATTTCAACTCCTCATCACAGTGGCGTCTCACCAATATAAACTGTATTGGATTTTGTCCCGAAATAGCTATATGCTGGCTGGACGTGTATGTATGTATGTATGTATGTATGTATGTATGTATGTATGTATGTATGTATGTATGTATGTATGTATGTATGTATGTATGTATGTATGTATGTGTGTATGTATGTATGTATGTATGTGTGTATGTATGCATGTATGCATGTATGAATGGATAGATGGATGGATGTATGTATGTACGCATGCATGCATGTATGTATGCATGTATGTATGTATGTATGTATGTATGTATGTATGTATGTATGCATGCATGCATGCATGTATGTATGTATGTATGTATGTATGTATGTATGTATGTATGTATGTATGTATGTATGTATGTATGTATGCATGTATGTATGTATGTATGTATGTATGCATGCATGCATGCATGCATGTATGTATGTATGTATGTATGTATGTATGTATGTATGTATGTATGTATGTATGTATGTATGTATGTATGCATGTATGAATGGATAGATGGATGGATGTATGTATGTACACATGCATGTATGTATGTATGTATGTATGTATGTATGTATGTATGTATGTATGTATGTATGTATGTATGTATGTATGTATGTATGTATGTATGTATGTATGTATGCATGTATGTATGTATGTATGTATGTATGTATCGATGGATGGATGTATGTATGTACGCATGCATGTATGTATGTATGTATGTAATGTATGCATGTATGTATCCTTGTAACTTTAATTATGCTGACCTTCCTATCTGTATTCAGACTGAGCCTACCATCATTAATGGTGATTATAACGCTAGACATAGGAATATTGGTAATTCGCAGTTCAGTAATCGTAACGGCAACTAGTGTCACTATTAGGTAGTCACGATGATGCACAGATTGTGGGTGACCTTGAACCGACGAATATCTACGGAGGTATTCCTGATCTATGTCTCGGTTTCAACGTCTCCCACACCGTGTGCGCCTCGTCAATAGTGCCAGATATGGCGTCTGATCATCTGGCCATATTAGCCACTATAAGCATTGGCAGTTCTATCCTCCCTGGTGGAGTGTTCAAGCGGAAGAGGCTGGCTGTGTCCATCGATCAACGAGACAATCTTGTTGCTCATGTGTCAGAATGGTGCAGTCATCTGAGCCTTCATCAGTTGAAGATTTTAACAATGAGCTCACAGGTACTATCAACCAGTTTATAGAATCGCTTGATCCATCGTCCAGGCCACGTAACCCAAATTACACTGGTCATAGCACTTATGTTTATTATAATGATTCTAAATTGCAGACACTAAAACGCACTGCCATAATAATTGGACTAGCTTGTAGAAGGACCCGCACTGCTGAAATGCTTCGGCTCTTTCAAGCGGCTCTGGCTAAGGCCAGGGAACGTATGGTGGAGCTGAGGCAGACAGACTGGGAAACTTTTGTCCGTGGTCTCAATTCTCACACGCCACTAAGTCGGGCATGGAAGGATATCAACAAGATCAAAGGGAAAAATGCTGCAGAGATCTCGTACCCTAATCCTCTGCACAGAGCAAATGAGCTTGTTGGTGCTTGGGCCACGACTTCCAGCTTTGACAGTCTTCCTCTACCCTCACAGAATGAATTAAATGATAGATATACTGATAGGGCAAGGCTCCTTGACTTCATGCTTCATCAAGAGGATGACTGTGACATGCTTTTACTGAATACGAACTAGATTCTGCTCTACATAAAGGCAAAGCTACATCACCCGGGGAGGATGGAGTTACTGACGGCATACTGCATATGCTTCTGCTAGTTCCAGGGAATACCTTTCTTCAATTGTATAATATGAGCTATGTAACTGGGGAGCTTCCTAAGTCATTGTGGTGTTTGTGTGTTACTGAGGAAGTCTTGGTTGTAGGGTTGATGTAAAGTCATGACTTGGTTACTGACTTTAATACTTAATATGATTACATGACTAGTAGCTACCAAGCTTGGCGGGCGTCCTGTACGCTCTATTGTTTACCTCCTCCTGGCGTCTCCGCCGCCGCACATAGAAAACGGATGGTACCATTTTCTGTGAACATGACATCCCTCCTTTTCTTTAAAAAGAATGAATACAGGATGTCTACCATGCTTGTAGCACAAAGCAAAGTTATTGACACAAAGTAAGTTATTACCATATCAAGAGATACTGCATACATTTAACATTAATTAAGCACACAAAGAATTTAAACAACTTAATCTTTTCCACAAAGGATTTCAATGTTAAAAATACATATGCAATGTTAAACAAACATGAAAGAAACTGTAATACAAAGTTACAAAATATTGAATGAGATATCTGCATTATTCAAACAATATTAAATTTAGTTTAGCATAATATGTAAATACTTTTCATTACATAGGAACACAATTAATCATCAAATCGTGTAGGGCGTTTAACATGACGTTTAGGACGAGAGTCCTTAAATGCAATAACATCCCTTGATGAATTGTTTGTCGGGTTATAACTATTTTTTTCTTTTTCTTTTGCACGACTTTGCACTTCATCATTTTCTACACTAGTTGGAATCACTTTGAAATAAGCCATATTACGTGTTATACTATGATCTCTATTACTAGCTGTTACCATAGTTCCTTTTACACTAATCACTTTATATGGTGTTGTATCATACGGCATATCTAACTTTCCCTCTTTTTTCTTTTTAACGAGAACAGTGTCACCAACCTTTATGAACTGTTCCTTTGCACGTTGATCATGAGCAATTTTCATTTTGCCCTTGGCTAGTGCATCCTTCTGAGCGAGACGTTTATCCGTTACCTCGGCTGGCATGACGGGTAGTGCGATTCTCATAGGACGTCCAAATAAAAGTTCGCCAGGCGACTTGCCCAGTGTTCCATGTGGTGTTGCACGGTAGTTCCTGAGAAAAGCATACATAGCTTGTTTCCAGGATCGTCCTTCGGCATGAGCACAGCGTACCGCTTTCATGAGAGGTTGCATGAATCTCTCAACTTCTCCATTTGCTTGAGGATGTAGTGGCATCACACGGCGGTGTTTGAATCCAATATGCTCAGAAAAGTTGACGAAGTCTTGTCCATTGAATGGCGGTCCATTGTCTGTCTTGACAACTTCGGGAATGCCAAAGTTTGAAAAGATCTTGTCGAGTTTCGGGATGACAGCCTTTGCAGATGTGGAAGTGATGATTTCTACTTCTGGATAACGTGAGTGATCATCAATGACTACCATCAAGTACTCTCCAGTTGGTAGTGGTCCACAGAAGTCCATCGATACTTCCGTCCATGGTGCAGCAGGTAGTGGTGAAGGTTGTAGAGGTGTTGGTCTTGAAGTATCCACTGCAGCTTGGCAAGGGACACAGGCATCATGCATATCCTTTGCTTGACGATCAATGCCAGGAAACCACACCTTTTCTCGTAGCAGCTGTTTCGTCCTAACAAGACCTTGGTGTCCTTGATGTGCAAGCTTCAGAGCACGTTGCTGGAGAACAGCTGGAATCACGATGCGAGTACCTCGCAGCACAGTGTCGCGTTGTTGCGTAACACTTAATTCTGTCTGGATGCGTTCAAGTGCTTTGAATGCATCTTGGTCAACTCCTGAGGGTGGGATGCGTGGAAACTTTTTCTTAGTCAATGCATCCACTGTTGCTTGCAGAGTTGGGTCCTCTAGGGTTGCAGTACGGATTTCATCAAGAGTAAGAGCCTTTGGGACTGCATCACAGGTTACAGAGTGTACATATTCCTCGGCAACTTGCTGATGCTTGGTGATGGTGAAACTGTTGGCAGGATGTCGACTGATGTAATCAGCGGGATTGCCTGCACCCGGCTTGTATTTCACCGTAAAGTTGTATGGTTGCAGACGAAGAGCCCATCTCTCAATGCGAGCTGGTGGTTTGGACTTTGGATTATTGAAGATGGTCTCCAACGGTTTGTGGTCAGTGACTATCGTGGTGAAGGGTGCACCAAGCAGATACACATTGAAGTGTTCACAGCCCCATACAAGAGCAAGAGCTTCCTTCTCTGTCTGACTGTATCGTTGCTCAACATCTGTGAGAGAACGGCTGGCGTAGGCAATTACTACTCTGGAATCTGGTTGACCAGGTTTGTGTTGGGCTAAAACAGCACCTAATCCAACAGGACTAGCATCCACCGTTAATTCAGTGTCCATTGATGGATCAAAGTATGCAGCAGTCGCATTCTCTACTAGTGCATCTTTCACAGCATCAAATGCATTTTGCTCGATATCGCTCCAGTACCATGATGCATTTTTCTTCAGGAGCTCACGTAGAGGCTTCGTAATGGTAGCAAAATCTAGAATGAAGCGAGAACAGTAGTTTGCCATTCCCAGAAAACTATGTACTTCAGTGGACGTTGAAGGAGGTGCAGCATTCTTGATATCTGCAACTTTCTTAGGATCTGGAGACAGACCTTTGTCACTAAGTACATGTCCAAAGAATTCAATTTTATGTTGATTGAACTCACACTTTGCTCGGCTTAGCGTCAAATTCTTTTCTCGTAAGCGTTGCAATGTTGCACGAAGAGCTTTGTCGTGTTCAGCTTGGGTACGGCCATAAACAATGATGTCATCAGACATGTTGTCAGCATTAGGTATATCTTGCAATACCTGGCTGATAATGTGCTGGAATACCTCGGCAGCACTGTTAATGCCAAAACTCAGGCGCTTGTACCTATACAGACCTCGATGTGTCGTAAACGTTGTGATGAAGCGACTCTCATCATCAAGTTCAAGCTGATGATAGCCCTTGTTTAAATCTACCTTGCTGAATATAGTTGCACCATTCAAGCGGTAGATCATATCATCTACAGTGGGTGTAGGATGGCGTTCACGCATTATTGCCTTGTTGGGAACACGCATGTCCACACAAATGCGTATCTCATCTGGATTCTTCGGCTTTGGTGGAGTGACAATTGGGCTTACCCATGGTGTTGGGCCTGTTACTGGTTCAATGATATCTAGCTCCATCAGCCTATCCAGTTCGGCATCGACTTTCTTGCGAGTATGGAATGGTTGTCAGCGATGTGGTTGGGCAACTGGAATTACATCTGGGTTGATATGCAGATGTACTTTGCTATCAGTATAACAACCTATGGATTTAAATCGATCAGAAAATTCAGCAACAATACCATCAACATTGTTTGCAGATTCCACTGCTATAGCATTAGAAAGCTGAAGTAGCCCCAATTTGGTTGAAGTCTTGTAACTGAGTAAAGACTCCTTTGCATTCCTAACAACATGGAATGTAGTAATGAGCATTGCATTCTTTGACTTAATCTCTGCAGTTAAAGTTCCAATCACTGGCAAGGCTAACTTCGAACCATAGGCAGTGGCTTTACCATTGTATTTTTCTAGCTTTGGGAACTGTTTTCTAAATTTTTCATAGTGGCACTCAGCCATGGTGTCAATGTTTGATCCAGTGTCAATGAGAACCTTGAGACAAATACCAGCAATGTATACACATGTCTCTGGGTTGTTTGGAAGATCATTCCATTCTGTGATTGCTTGTACTCCATAAGTATAATCACATTCACTGTCATCTGAGACTGGTTGTAATGAAATGTTGTCTTGTACATTATTAACATTCTGGATATGAGGTGCAATATTGTGTTTACCACCTCGACCCCTATGACCTGATCCTCGTACAGTGATTTTATTCATTGACTGTGGTTTCTTTAGTGCTGAACGACACATAGCACCAAAATGACCTAGTTTTCCACACTCATAGCACTTCTTACCTTGAGCAGGACAAACATTATCTTGGTGTGGGTAGTCTCCTCCACAATTGTAACATTTATTGTTGACACCCTCTGATGTGGGTCGTTGTGACTGCTTGAGTCTTGTTCCATGACTCCAGGTGTGATGTGGTTATCGGCTCAATTTACTGTTAGGTTTGGCATGATATCTTCTTTGATTACGATGTCCTCCCTGAACCTTACGTACCTCATCACTGTTAGTAACAGTGGCAGAACCGTTATTAGCACTGCACTCCATGACACGAGCATCACGTGCAGCATCTTCCATTCGACGAGCAATATCCAGTATCTTGGTAAGAGAACTTTCATCATCAACAAGTTCTAGAGCTCTTCGACGGAGACGTGTAGATGTGCATGTTTCAATTATTTGCTGTTTGATTTCTTTGTCAACATCAGCAAACTCACAATGGGCTGCTAAACCCTGCAGACGTGTGTGGTATTGATCCACAGTTTCATTAGAGAGTTGTTTTGCTCTCCTGAAATGCATAATTTCCATAGCAGTATTTTGCCTTGGTTTCAAATGCTCTGTTAGTTTGGCTTTGGCAGTGTCATAATCTTTGGCACCACCAGTGTCTTTCAGTGTGTCAAAGATGTCACAAACTCTATCACCTGCATAATGAAGTAGAAAGGCACGCTTTCTTTCAGCACTTTTGATGTCAGAAACTATCAACAAATTTTCAAACTTTTTAAGCCATTTGACCCACCTCTGTGACAGGTTTGTCTGGTCACAGTCAGGATCAAATGCAGGAAACTGAGGTATATTTGCCATTTTTACTGAATAAATGTAACTTATCACTTAAATGTTCCTCAGAATATTAAACACTTACTGCACTGAATATGTTAGTCAAGAATTCACTGTAATTACTTTAATTTTGCAAAGCACACAAGCATTTTAATGCAAAAGTTCACAACAGTGCACAATATAGCAGCAACTGACTTCTTACCTAGCCCTTGTGTACATGTGTTGTTCCTACTCACAGCAGCAGCACAGCAGTTGGTACAGCAGCAGTTGGTACAGCAGCAGTTGGTACAGCAGTTGGTACAGCAGTTGGTACAGCAGTCAGTTCAGTGTGATGAATTTTGTAGCACGAAGCGTCGTTTCGTAACCAAAACATCAGGTTTTGTACACATCAATGCGTCGTTTCGTACACAACGTCGGCAGATTCCTCAGTACACAGTTTCTTCAGCACAGCTTGGGTAGCACACAGCTTGGGTAGCACACAGCATTGGTTAGCACACAGCATCGTTTAGCACACAGCATTGGTTAGCACACAGCATCGGTTAGCATACAGCATCGGGTATGGCGCTCACAGCTTCTCTTCCTCCTCCAGGCAGCATGTTTCTCCCTTGTGTTTGAAACTGAACAAATACCTGCGTTCACAGTTCATCCTCGTCGCCAATGTGGTGTTTGTGTGTTACTGAGGAAGTCTTGGTTGTAGGGTTGATGTAAAGTCATGACTTGGTTACTGACTTTAATACTTAATATGATTACATGACTAGTAGCTACCAAGCTTGGCGGGCGTCCCGTACGCTCTATTGTTTACCTCCTCCTGGCGTCTCCGCCGCCGCACATAGAAAACGGATGGTACCATTTTCTGTGAACATGACAGTCATGGACCAACAGTGTTATTATTCCCATTCCTAAACCTCACCAGCCGAGTGCTTTTCGCCCAATCTCCCTCACTAGTTGTCTCTATAAGTGTCTTGAGAGGATGGTTCTCAACCGTCTCCTTTACAAAACTATTAATATGTTGTCTCCCCAGATATATGGCTTTATGCATGGAAAGAGTGTACATCACTGTATTACCACATTCCTCACCCTGCATACTGATAGGTCATACACCACTTTCCTAGATCTTAAGTCAGCCTTTGACATTGCTAACCCACACGTCATTCTGAGAGAACTTGCTAAAATAAATGTTGGAGGATGGCTTCTACGGTGGATAAGAGGCTATCTATCCAACAGGAAGTCATCTGTACTGTTCCATGGGCATAGGAGTGTAACGAGATTTTTTGAACTTGGCACTCCACAGGGAGGTGTCCCCAGTCCTACTCTGTTCAATGTGTTAATCAGTGCACTTTTAAACTTTGTAATTAGAAGGTCCAGCGAACACATCATTAGCTATGTGGATGATATACTGATCCACACCAATGGGTATACCAACACCCAAAATGTTCTGAACTCTGTATTGTCCACATGTCAGGAACTATGCTTAGTCATCTCAGTAGAGAAAACAAAGATCCTGAACCGACACCCACCCAGACGGGGTGGGGCCGATCGCAAAATGCAGTTGGATGATGGCTCTCTGCTCGACTAGTTACCAGATACAAATACCTTGGTCTTGAGGTTCTACTGTACCGCAATGTTTAGCCAGACTGGGTCGCCAATGTAGAGAGAGGCTCCGTGCTCTCAAGGCTGTGGCAGGCTGTGGCAGGCAAACACAACTGTACTGTACAGTGTTATATATTTATTTCAATTTGAACAATTTTTAACATTAAAGGATACCTGGTTGATGGGGTTCTTCTACTCCCCAAGCCCGGCCCGAGGCCAGGCTTGACTTGTGAGAGTTTGGTCCACTAGGCTGTTGCTTGGAGCGGCCCGCAGGCCCACATACCCACCACAGCCCGGTTGGTCCGGCACTCCTTGGAGGAATAAATCTAGTTTCCTCTTGAAAATGTCCCCGGTTGTTCCGGCAATATTTCTTATGCTTGCTGGCAGGACGTTGAACAACCGCGGACCTCTGATGTTTATACAGTGTTCTCTGATTGTGCCTATGGCACCTCTGCTCTTCACTGGTTCTATTCTACATTTTCTTCCATATCGTTCACTCCAGTACGTTGTTATTTTACTGTGTAGATTTGGTACTTGGCCCTCCAGTATCTTCCAGGTGTATATTATTTGATATCTCTCTCGTCTTCTTTCTAGTGAGTACATTTGGAGGGCTTTGAGACGATCCCAATAATTTAGGTGCTTTATTGCGTCTATGCGTGCCGTATATGTTCTCTGTATTCCCTCTATTTCAGCAATCTCTCCTGCTCTGAAGGGGGAAGTGAGTACTGAGCAGTACTCAAGACGGGACAACACAAGTGACTTGAAGAGTACAACCATTGTGATGGGATCCCTGGATTTGAAAGTTCTCGTAATCTATCCTATCATTTTTCTGGCTGTCGCAATATTTGCTTGGTTATGCTCCTTAAACGTTAGGTCGTCAGACATTATTATTCCCAAATCCTTTACATGCTGTTTTCCTACTATGGGTACATTTGATTGTGTTTTGTACTCTGTATTATGTTTAAGGTCCTCATTTTTACCGTACCTGAGTACCTGGAATTTATCACTGTTAAACATCATGTCATTTTCTGATGCCCAGTCGAAAACTTTATTAATGTCAGCTTGAAGTTTTTCAATATCCTCAGCCGAGGTAATTTTCATACTGATTTTTGTGTCAAATCCTTTAATTAAATCCTTTAAAAAGGATAAATCCTTTAATTGGTTGAAATTGGTTTTAACATTCGAAATCTAATTTGTTGATGTTAAATAATATAATATGTTGATGTTGATAATATAAGGTTCAAATTTATTAAGATACATACTTTAAAAACTATTTCTATTTGATACCAACAGTATCACGTTAAGAGAAGCGTCTCGCCTTGCTAACCCAAGTATAAAATATGTAAAGAAACGGTGCAACTGTACTGGTATCTGCAGTACAAATTTATGTCCCTATTTAAAAAAAAAAATAAACTGAACCAATCACTGCCACTCCTCACACCAATGCAACAATAAGGAGAGTGATAACAGTGCTTCACATTCGACAATGTTAAATTATTTAACAAATGACGAGATAATGAACATTGGAACAAATGTACAGCTCTCTGACCTTCATATAAAATCTGCATGTGACCTCATCAAACAAACTGTGCCAAGCCTAGAAGGCCTTCATGACCCAGCGTGGTAGCGGGACCTCTCCTGGCCAGTTACAATTGGTGAATTTATTCAAATTATCCAAGTTGATGGTTGTCACTGGGCCACCGTTTCCAACATTGGAGTAACTGGACAAATTAACATATACGACACCAGGCATAAATCACCATCCAAATCTACTGAAGTTATCTTGTATGCTCTTGCTAATTGCCAGGATGATAAGCTGATATGCAATATAATGAATGTCAGCAGACACAAGGACTCAAGTATGAGTGGGGTATATGCTGTGGCGTTTGCTGCATCACTTGCAAGTGGTGTAGATCCGGTGAACCTCGTATGATATGCAGAATGAGACAACATCTTCAAGAGAACTTTAAAGGACAGTGTCTCATCTCATTCCCTGCAGCTCAGACACTGAGAAGAAAACGAATCATCCGGTCATGCTCGATGGAAGTGTACTGCATTTGCAGAAAGCTAAATGATTTGAAGCTGATGGTATGCTGTGACCGTTGCAATATTTGGCACCAGGGATCATGTGTAGGTGTTACAGAATGTAATGATGATTCGTGGATTTGTTTCTTGTGCGCTAGCAAGTTGTAAATTATAATTTAAAATACTTAATTAATACATTATTATTATTATTATTATTATTATTATTATTATTATTATTATTATTATTATTATTATTATTATTATTATTATTATTATTATTATTATTATTATTATTATTATTATTATTATTATTATTATTATTATTATAACCTTACCAAATGCTTTGCTGAATCAAATAATGTTATTACTTTCAATGTGTTACAATAGCATAATGAAGTGCTGCAAGTGTCAGGTCTTTTATATAGTCGGTATTTGTTATATTCTGTACTCTTTTAATGTTATTTAAATTTCAAATAGAAATAGTTTTTAAAGTATGTATCTTAATAAATTTGAACCTTATATTATTTAACATCAAATTAGATTTCGAATATTAAAACCAATTTCAACCAATTAAAGGATTTATCCTTTAATGTTAAAAATTGTTCAAACTGAAATAAATATATAACACTGTACGGTACAGTTGTGTTTAATTATGTTTTGCGATTCCATTGGAAAAGGTATTTGTGCACCAAGTACTACTAGGTCATTATGAGATATGCTGAATGTTGTCAATATACCATCTGAATACGCCTCACTTTGCGTTAATCATTGAACGTCCTAATGATTAAGGTCCCCAAAAGGACTTAATCAGACCTCAGTGGATATTTTTACTCTCCCTCTCTCTCTCTCTCTCTCTCTCAGAGCATCCCTTTATGTGTTGTATGTGGGTGCTGAAGTTCAGTCTCTTGTCTATGTACCCAAGCAAACTACTGTGGAAATGTGCAGGACAAACATATCAATTGTGACACTAGCTCTCCACATATAGCATTTGCTTAATTTAGAAACTGTACTTGTGGTCGATCTCGAACACATGTTGTTGATGTGACGATGTGTTATGAATTTTGTGGCTAGCTCCTCAAGATTGTAACTTGCTTAGATAAATAAATTGTGTGTTCAGTCCCTGAACCCATTATGTGATAAATTAACTAAACTAAAAACTACAGTATGGCGACGAAACCTGAACTGCATAATGTAAATAGGGATTAACCAGAAAAAGATATAGGTGAAGAATAACACCAGGTAACTGTAAAGCTGCCGCCCAGTTGGGTGGGTGTGGAGCACATGACTGTAAAGCTGCCGCCCAGTTGGGTGGGTGTGGAGCACATGACTGTAAAGCTGTCGCCCAGTTGGGTGGGTGTGGAGCAAGACTAGTAACTGTGCGACTCCTCATAGATGTAAAGTGCCTTGTATAGTGACTGTTGTGAGTCTCTTGTTGAATCACTTGTGACACAAAAAATTACTGATGTGTGTATTTGTGTGGGTGATTAAATATGTATGTGTATTTATATATGTATACGTATGTATATGTACATGTATGCATAAGTATGTGTACATTAATAATTTTGTAACTAGCGTCAAAAGATTGTTATTTGCTTAGCTAAACGAACTAGAGGGTTCAGTTCCTGAACCGATTATGTGCCTCTGTAATCCTTTACACCACCGCCCACAGGATGGGTATTATGGGGTGCATAATAAAGAAAGAAAATGAATGGACCGAACCCCACAATTCATTTAGCTAAGCAATATACAATCTTAATGAGCTAGTTATAAAATTCACTATAAGTCGTCAAATCATAAATGGGTTCGAGATCGACCACAAGTAGTGCATTATATAATTTATCAGTATTGTGCAGCCTGTGATCCCCGCCTGGCTGGATACTGATACCTAGGTAATTTTCATGTGTCCGGACACCAGCGATAAGGTGGTATTATTTATTTAACTTAAGAGATATATATTTTTAAATGTTGTCACATTAACGACTACATCTTCCTTTCTTCTGACATATAGATTTTTAAGATTAATTAAAATATATGGAAACTAATTATACAATTTATTGGCTGATGTGCAGGGCTTCACACTCTCAGAGCAAGCCATCAAGTAACTATCAAAACGCATATATCTTCGTTTTTACTTCAGTTATATTTATGACAAAGGATTTTAAATGTATCCTATATTTCTACCTTTCTGATGACATAAATACTTTCGTTAATTACAATATCTAGATCAAACTAATATTGATTTTCAAAAGGTTGTATATTTTCCATCAATGTGTAAGTTTGTTACAAATGGAGAGCCAAGAAACCTTCTTTAAAATATGATTATCTTTCCTCACCTAATAAGACCTAATCTCTGAATAATACGCAAAAAAAAAAAACTTGATTGTAACCTATCCACCCCTGCCCATTGGATGGGGGAGAGGGGGTTATGTGTAGGATAAACATATCAATTGTGACACTAGCCCTCCATATAAATCAGTTGCTTAAATTATAGACTGTACTTGTGGTCGGTCTCGAGCCCATTGTTGATGTGACAATGTGTATTGACTTTTGTAACTAGCTTATCAAGATTATAACTTGCTTGGCTATATGAATTGTGGGGCTCATTCCCTGAGCCCATTATGTGGAAATATATGGGGAAACGCTGGCGGTGGTACCGGCTCCGTCACAGCTGCTGAAATTTCGTGTTTAATTTCGTCTCCACTCAACGTTGCATGGCCTAACTGCTGCCTAGCACGAGTTAAGTGCATGGAGACTTAATATGACATAACTCACAGTGAACCTCAACAGTAATCAACCAAAATTACCCAATTTTCGCCTGCCTTTCTACGACCCTTCTGCCAAGTGTTCCCTATACGCTAGTCATCCCTACTATAATTCACCAAGTATCTACCTTTAGAAACGCTACCAAGAATCTATTCGTCGAAAACATGCCCAAATATAACAACAAGCAAGGTAGGGGTGCCTCTCGCTCTGGTTCCATTACTCCTAGAGTTCTGAATGAAACACTGGCAACGCCGCAACCCTCGCCGATGTTTGTAAACACAGCATCCGCTCCCCCTCCTCACTCCCCCCTTCAATTCACCTCGGATCTCTAGCTTTAGAATTCACTCAATCTATGGCTCCCTGTACAAACTTCAAACCTCTCCGAAGTAATCCATGGCTCCAGAAACTGCACAACCTTGTGAAAATGCAATCAGAAGCTATTTTGGCCCTCCAAGACACAGTCATCCGACAACAACATACCATAGACCGCCTCCTTGAATCGTCGATGAACAACAACCAAGAAATTCTCAACATACAAACTGTTGCAAATGATGCAATGGATCAAATACGTAAGATTCAGGCTGAAGAAACCCTCACAGCTCAAAGTGACCTCCTTAAAAAGCTGGAAAAACAGATCAATCTCCTTCAGACTCACCAGGCGGCTTCCAAAGATGACCAAGAACAACAACAACTTCATGACTCCCTGATAATTAGCTCTACTGATCTACCTGTTGAACAACAAGGTGAGGATTGCTGTAACATAGCCAACACCCTAATTAATTCAAAGATCAGTGTCAATGTTCAAATCAAATCGGCTATTAGGATACATAAAAACAATCCCCGTAACAGGAGAATGCTCATCAAACTTGCAAATCCCTCTGCGAAGTTTGACCTCATACAAACAGCTGCTCAGCAAAAAACCAACCTCTATATAAATGAGTGTCTTACAAACCAAACCTTTCCAGATATTCTAAAAAAGCGAGAGTAACGCCTGTCCACAAATGTGGTGATCTCACAGATGTTAACAACTACAGACCTATATCAATCCTGCCAAACTTGTCAAAAATGTTTGAAAAACTAATCTATAAGCAGCTTTACTCATATCTAGCCAAACTCAATATACTTAGCCCTTGCCAATATGGCTTCAGGCCCCAAAAAAGCACTAACGATGCACTTATTAGTATGCTTAACTCGATTCATACAGCTCTTGATAAAAATGAGTTCCCTGTTGGGTTATTTGTGGACCTGCGTAAAGCTTTCGATACTGTCAACCACCAAAACCTTCTTCTTAAATTACATCATTATGGTGTCAGAGGACACTCCCTACAATACCTCAAATCCTACCTTACTGACAGGCTCCAATGTGTTTCTGTGAATAATACAATTTCTCCCACCCTACCCATCAACATTGGTGTTCCCCAGGGCAGCATACTTGGCCCTCTCCTCTTTCTCATCTACATTAATGACCTTCCAAATGCCTCCCAACACCTCAAACCAATCCTATTTGCTGACGACACAACCTTCATTTACTCCAGTCCTGATCCCCTTGCTCTAAATGCCACAGTAAATACTGAGCTAAATAAAGTCCATCTGTGGCTAACTGCCAACAAACTCACCCTTAACATTGACAAAACTTTCTATATTCTGTTTGGCAATAAATCCTCTAATCAAATAAATCTAAAAATAAACAATACCCAAATTTGTAACAAATTAGATGGCAAATTCCTTGGCATTCTCATTGACCACAAGCTGAATTTCCAGGGACACATTCTAAAGATATCAAAAAAAGTTTCAAAAACTGTGGGCATTCTTTCTAAGATCAGATATTATGTACCACGCCCTGCCCTGGTGACTCTCTATTACTCCCTTATCTATCCATATCTCAACTATGGTATTTGTGCTTGGGGCTCTACTACCCAAAATCACTTACGTCCTCTAATTACTCAACACAAAGCTGCCATTAGGACAATATCTAATTCTGGCCCCAGACATCACTCGGTACCCCTACTCAAATCCCTGAATATGTTAGACATTAAGTCACTGCACATTCTCTCATGTGTATTATACATATATAAAACGCTAAACTGTAATGCCAATTCTGATCTCAAAAGCTTCATAGAAGGTTGTAACAGAACCCATGAGCACCACACCAGAAATAAATACAGTTTTGATATTCCTAGAGTACGACTTAATCAAACCAGAAATGCTCTACAAATCAAGGGGCCCAGAATGTGGAATGACCTTCCCAACCATGTTAAAGACAGTACCTCTCTCAACCAGTTTAAGTTAAAAACGAAGCTATACCTAATAAATTCCCTGTAACCTACCTTACCCCTATATTGTCAACCTATGTATGTTTTTTGTTTTTTTTTTTGTTTTTCAAATCAACGCTGTTTTAATGTAATTTTCTGTAATAATTTGTAATTGTATTTGTGCTGTTTTTTCAACAATGTTCCCCCCTCTTTTACCCCTATTTTTATTTGTACTCAACGCATTTTTTTCTTTTTACCCATTAGTTTTAAGCTTTATTCAGTAGTGTTTTTTCCTGCCCGAAACGCTTTGCGTAATAGTGGCTTTAGGCATTGTATGTACTAGCTCTATCTATAAAGCCAACAAACTTTGTAAAATCTCTTTATGTATGTACCTTTGCCTAAATCAAAATTATTATTATTATTATTATTATTATTATTATGTGCCTCTGTAACACTCCACTATCGTCCATAGGATGGGTATGGAGTGCATAATAAATGAACTAAACTAAGCTCTGCCTTTTTGATAACATATACAATTATTAGCTTTATTTGTGAATCTCAATTAATTAAACAATATATCACAGAGCCTGTAGGGTTCGGTGAGATGAGCGAAGAGACATGGGAGATTTTACATAAGTACAGTACATGGTAGTTTAAGTAGCGAACGCATGTCAACGAATAACGAGTATATATAACAAAACCATTGTCCTATGAAGTCGATTTAACTTCTAAACATATATTTTTTAATTAATGTTAAATGTTTTCTGGCTAGTTATGTTAGATTTTATTAAAAATACGTATTCTACTTGTTAACATTATAATTTAAATTTGTGATAATTTGAGCAGAGAAGTGCGACAACTGGATATGCCAACAAACACTTTCCAAACAACGATATATCTTGGATAAGTCGCTCCACAACATTGCTGCTTGGACCATCGACTTCCTTTGATGCTACTTATTTCATAATGAAATTATATTAGTTTGGAGTAAATATATGTTTTCTCATGTTCTGCATTCAGCACCCACATTATAGTGAGTAAATATACCATATTACTTCATTACTTAAATAATGCTAGGAGGGTTTGAGTAGCTTTGGGTATTTAGTGCACAGAATCTCCAATAGATGGGGCGAGAGTCGCCCCATCTCTCTCACCTGAGAGAGAGTCGAAACTTAATTTAAAATTGATATATCTTTTTCCTCGAACATGATATATTTCATTTGTGGCAATTATAATAATGTTCATATATCGGTCTTTCTGGAGGCATATAAGATTTTAGGCTTTATTAGCGTATCTTTGTTAATTATACAATATATCGGCAAGTGCGTAGGCGTCTGCACTCCATGCCCGATAAGCTACTGAGCGCTACTATAAAAACATATGTATCTTCACTTGAGCTATAAATATGTCTATTGTAATGTATTTAAAATGAAGCTCTTATTTCTATCTTGCTTAAGACTTATAAAACATTTGTGTTTATTAACGAATTTACGTGAAATAAACATTGATCTGAGAGAGAGTTGCTCTGTCGTTCAGTCTGTATGGAGTGGGAGCTCCGTAATTTTTAAAATACAATAATCTTCATTATAAATTTAAATATGTCTATAGTAAAGTGTTTAAAGTGAAGCTTATATGTCTGTCTTTCTTGAGACATAAAAAAAAATATATGTTTACTAACGAATTCACGTGAAATAAACATTGTTCTGAGAGTGAGTTGCTCGGTCGATCGATCTGTCCGGGGTCGGAGCTCGGCTATTATAAAAGTACACGTATCTTCGGTTTAAATTTAAATATGCCCATGGTAAGGTATTTAGAATGAAGCTTATATTTCTATCTTTCTTGTGACATATAAAACTTTTACGTTTATTAAGGAATCTGCGTGAAATAGGCATGGTTCTGAGATGAATGCTGCGGTTTTCGAGCTCGACGCGCGGCAATGGACGCCATATACACATCCAGTGGGTGTTGTTGGACCCCATACCCATTTTATGGGTGGTTGGAGCCCCATACCCATTCTATGAGTGGTTGGAGCCCCATACCCATCCTGTGGGTTGTAGTGGACGCCATACTCATCCTGTGGGTGGTATTGGACCCCATACCCTTCCTGTGGGTGGATGTGATCCCCATACTCATCCTCTGGGTGGATGTGACCCTCATACCCATCCTGTGGGTGGTATTGCACCCCTTACTCACCTAACAGGTGGTAGTGGACAATATACCGATCCTGTAGTTGGTATAGTAGACACAATACCATCCTGTTTAGAGTAGTTTACCCTATAGACATTCCAATGAACCATCGTTTTCTGTTAGCGTTCCTACAAAACATCCTTTAAAGATTTGTAAAGCACCAACTATGGTATATAATATTGATTGGTGAAGGACTGTTATTCTATGTAATAATTTTTAGTGCTTATTATAATTTACTAAGAACAACTAATATTTCTCAAAACAAAACTACGAACCTTCAATAGGAAGTAGCTGATCTATAATATTCTAAGAGCATGGACAATAGTAGGTAAATTTCACAATCCATGTGGGACCTGAAAAGTACAATTTTCCTTATAATTGAACCAATCACGACTATTCTGCTATCTAGGTTGACGGACGGGTACTGTGAGACGCAAGTTGGTACGTGAGGAAGAGTTTGGGCCTTGTGAAAAAAAAGTAACTGGGAATATATCACATATTTACTAATTCATATTCAACATATTGACTTTAAGCATTAAGTCATATATGTGCTGTCTTGTGTGAGAACGGGTTGCAGTAAATAGGTACCTGGGAGTTAGTCAGCTGTCACGGGCTGCTTCCTGGGGGTGGAGGCCTGGTCGAGGACCGGGCCGCTGGGACACTAAAGCCCCGAAATCATCTCAAGATAACAGATGGCACTGTTTTTCACGAAAAGCATAGTTTTACCTGTCACAGGTGTGCCATCTATACTTACGAAATGAACGGTATGGTAAACAACACAGCTCAATTCTAACACAATGTCACACAAAATAATTCACTAAAAAGTAAAATAAATCGAAATCTATGAAAATAAAATTTATCAATGCAATCGGAAACACTGAAATGGAATTCGTGACATATTTAATATATTGTGCATGTTGCCATTATGTGCAACAAATGGGGCTGTTTTCAAAAATGCATGTTTTTACCTGTCACAGGGGTGGCATCTATATAGTATGAATATTTAAAGACGCGCCTATTCAAATACAACGTTGTGTCAAAATTTCAAATCAATTGGTGAAGAATTTTTGGTGATTACAGCATGTGTTGCTCTTACGTCCAACAGATAGATATTTTTTCAAAAAAAGCATGTTATTTCCTGTCACAGGTGAGGCATGTATATAGTAGATATATAAAAAGATGCGCCTATTCGAATACAACGTTGGGTCAAAATTTCAAAGCAATCGGTAAAGAGATTTCGAAGATTTCTTTCACATGAAAAACACACTTTTTCAGAAAAAGTATGTTTTATACCGTCACAGAGGTGACATCTATATAGTATGTATATTAAAACCTGCTCGGATGTGAAAGGAACGTTGTGTGAAAATTTCAAAGCAATCGGTGAAGAACTTTCGGAGATTATCGATTTTGAACAAACGAACATATCTATTTTTATTTATATAGATTATCACGATACTGGCGAGTAAATACACAAGTATCCAAGTTACTTCAGAAACAAATATTCAAGCCCTACAAAGCTTGAACATAAAGTCACCATGTCTACTCCTGAAAAACTAAAGAGATCCTTGATAGGCCTTAAAGGTCATTTAAATCTCAATAAGTCTGAAAATGATTGATTGCTCAATAAGTCAGAAAACTTAACAAAGGGAACTCTAGTTGATTACCATCAGTTGGAAATTTCTTTGAGAGTAGCTGGTCTCAAGTTCGAACAAGCCAAGGCTATGATTGGGTCTTACATCATTGTGTTAACGGATAGTGACATTGATCC
The DNA here is from genome assembly GCF_040958095.1 of Procambarus clarkii. Lineage (NCBI taxonomy): Eukaryota > Metazoa > Arthropoda > Malacostraca > Decapoda > Cambaridae > Procambarus > Procambarus clarkii. The sequence continues at coordinate 2,597,774 of NW_027189137.1, read as the reverse complement.
TGATGAAATTGATCAAGCTATAGCAGAAACATCTCAGTATGAAGATAACACCCAAGACATATTTATTCTTCTAATTGATTTAGTTGAAACTACACAGTAACTCCAAAGATTCCTGTATCTCAACCCAGTGTATTACAAGCAAAGGCACGTTTATCTTCTTTGGACTTGCCCACATTTGCTGGACTGGATGAAGAGAATTGAGATACATTTTGGACATCATTTAAAGTCCATATTCATTCTAAAACTTCTATGGATACGGTAATCAAATTTTCTTACCTTCAAAGCCGCCTCAGAGGGGAAGGAAGGGGAAGGGGAAGAAGAGGGAATAACGTCACAAATCTCTGACCAGAAAGTAAGTAAGTAATTATCAAAAGAAGGCACCAAACCGGGAAGGCTATGTAGCACATCAAATGTGCAGAATAATCAGAGGGCGCTAAATATCACCAAGGATGCCAATACGAGAACAAAAACGCATAAGACGAACATTATCAAAAGTATCCGAGTCACCAAGAATTCTATTGAGGGACAGGTGACCGCGAGGGGCGGTCGGAAAGCAAGACATACGCTCGTCCTGGAAGTCAGGACATTCAAGGAGGACATGCACGACCGTAAGAGGGACAATGCAACTAAAACAATAAGGAGCTGGGCGGCGCTCCATCAATGCGAGTATGGCCAATACGCAACCTCGCCAGAGCTGTTTCCCACCACCAGTACAGTGAAAGGAGGACGTCCACGAGGAAACACAACATTTAAGAGTACGTAGTTTGTTACCAGTAACAGACAACCAAGAAGCCTGCCAACGGGTAAGGACGGAGGAATGGATAACCGGGTAAAAGTCGGAATATGGAATACCTTTACGAGAGACAGGACAAGAGCGGACTGCTTCCTTGGCGGCAGCATCCGCACGCTCATTTAAAGACACACCAATATGGCTGGGAACCCAACAAAACTCAACCGACTTAAATTTACTGTGAACAAGAAACAGCCAATGCTGGATCTCGACAACTACTGGATGAACCGGATTAAAGAGCCCGAGAGCCATGAGGGCACTACGAGAGTCAACAACAACTACAAAGGTAGACTGACAACGAGAAAGCAGGAGACGAAGAGCATAGAGAATAGCATAAAGCTCCGCTGTAAAGATGCTAGTCTCCGGAGGTAAGCGACACATATAAGTGCGATCAGGAAAAACAACAGAGTAGCCAACACCGTCCGCAGACTTAGACCCATCGGTGAAGACAGAAATGGAGCAGGAGTGAGAAGAAAAGTGCTCAAGGAAAAGGCGTTTTAGAACCATAGGAGGGGTAAAAGCTTTAGTGATACGGGTCAAGGAAGTACACAACCGCGGAAGAGGGACTCTCCACGGGGGCAAAGAAGGAACAACACGAGGAGAAACATTAGAAATATGAACGGAAAGAGAATCCTGTAGGCGAGATAACCGGACAGAAAGAGGGAGGTGGTGAAGAGGAACAGGAACCGCAGGAGGGGTAAAAGTTAAAGCAAGACAGAGGCGAGAGGAAGGATGTTGTAAGGACCGCGCAAGATAGCGAAGACAGTAGCGATCACGGCGGTCTTGGAGACAGGAAGCCAGTGTCAACATACAAGCTAAGGACGGGAGTCGAACGAAAGGCACCAGAACTGAGGAGCAACCCAGTATGGTGCAAAGCATCAAGACGGCGAAGAGTAGAAGGAGAAGCAGACGAGTAAGCAGGGCAACCATAATCGAGCTTAGACAGGACGAGAGTGGAATGTAATGCAAGGAGAGTGCGCCTATCTGCCCCCCAAGAAGTATGGGACAAGACCCGAAGGAGGGTAAGGGCCTTAGAGCACTCAACACGGAGGTAAGAGATATGGGGAGACCAAGACAAACGAGTGTCAAGGAATAACCCCAAAAGCTTCGCGGAATCTTTGTACTCAAGGGGATGACCATAAAGTGACAAAGAGGGACGAAGAACTACCCGTTTCCGCGCAAAAGTCATGGCACAAGTCTTAGAAGTAGAGAACTTGAAGCCATGATCGGTGGCCCAAGACGACACGGCATCAATTGCAAGTTGAAGCCGGCGCTGAAGGAAAGGCGAATCATCACCCTGACAGCAAAGGGTAAGATCATCGACATAGAGAGCGGAGAAGACACCTGCAGGAAGAGAGGAAAGAAGACCATTGAGGGCAACCAGAAAAAGAGTAGTGCTCAGAACACTACCCTGGGGCACACCTTCGTATTCCTGAAAAGAGGCAGAGAGAGCGGTACCAAGGTGCACCCGAAAGGAGCGACGAGAGAGGAAGCTGCGGAGAAAGAGAGGGAGATGGCCACGAAGGCCAAAAGAATGAAGTTGAGATAGAATATGATATCGCCAAGTGGTGTTGTAAGCCTTTTCCAGGTCAAAAAGGACGGCAACAACGAAGGTCCTCGCAGCAAAAGCAGTACAAATATAGACCTCCAAGTTCACCAGGACATCTGTCGTGCTGCGGCACTTGCGGAAACCAAATTGAGAAGGGGAGAGGAGGTGATGGTGTTCCAGGAACCACATCAGACGAACGTTAACCATACGTTCAAAGAGTTTGCAGACACAACTTGTGAGGGCAATAGGGCGAAAGTCCTTAGGGAAAGTACCCAGAGACCCCGGTTTGCGAACAGGGAGGACAACGGCATCGAGCCAGTCCTCAGGGACTGACGACGACTCCTAGATCCGATTATACAGACTCAGTAAATACTGAGACGTGCATGGAGGGAGATGGCGAAGCATCTCATAATGAATACCATCGGAGCCCGCCGCCATGGAACCGCAGAGGGACAGGGCAGAACGAAGTTCAGAGAGAGAGAAGGGATCATTATAGGGAAGCCAAAGACGAGTGCAGAAATCTAAAGGACGAGACTCAAGGACAGGTTTACGAAGAAGGAAAGATTGGGGAAGATGAAGACCAGAGCTAACAGAAGAAAAGTGGGAACCCAGTTCGGAAGCGACCTGCAACGAGTCCGCCCCAAGAGTATCATGGAGGTGAAGGACCGGTGAAACATCGGGAACGAACTTTCCCGCTATCTTGCGAATACGCTTCCAGATCTGGGGCAGAGGAGTTTCGGACGTAATTGTTGAGACATAAGATGCCCAACATTCACGTTTAGCCATACGGATGGCCCTACGAGCCACCGCACTCGCTTTCCGAAAGAAAAGAAAAGAATCGGCCGTCTGCCGACGGCGGTGCCTCTTCCAGGCTGCACGCTTACAGCGGACAGCCTGGGTACAATCCGCATTTCACCAGGGAACGCACTTCCGCGGATCCCGAGAGGAAGAGCGAGGAATAGAGTGGAGGGCAGCGGTGAAGACAGTGTCATGAAAAAGGAGGAGAGCGCGAGGGAGAGGCAGAAGGCCCAAGAGGTCAGAGAGAGCAGCACTGAGGGTAAATAGGTTCCAGTCCGCTTTAGCAAACTGCCACCTAGGAAAAGAGAGAGAAGGGCGAAACGAGAAAAAGGAAACAAGGATAGGGAAATAATCACTGCCATGGAGGTCATCAAGAACCTGCCACGTGAAATCTAAGTAAAGAGAAGAAGAGCAGAGCGAAAGATCAAGACAGGAAAGGGTGCGAGTCCGAGAGTCCAAGTGAGTGGGCTCACCAGAATTTAGAAGAGACAGGGAAGAAGAGAGGAGAAACGGCTCAAGAAGGCGACCCCGGGTATTCGTCAGAACATCACCCCAAAGAGAATGACGACAATTGAAGTCACCCAGCAGGAGCACAGGCTCCGGCAAAGAGTCCAAGAGGTGTTTCAAATCAGGAAGAGAGAGCGGGACACTCGGGGGGAGATAAATGGAACAAACTGTGTACCATTTCCCCACAAAGATACGAGCAGCAGAACAATGGAGAGGCAAAGGAAAAAGTAAAGGAACAAAGGGAACTTTAGCGCTGATCAAGAGAGCAGAAGAATTAGGAGCCCCAGCAAGGGCTGGGGGGGGGGGAGAGAGGAATAGCCACGAAAACGACCAGGACGAGCACCAAGCATCGGCTCCTGGAGACAGACACAAAGGGGTGAAAACCGTGAAATCAGAAGTTGGAGTTCGAGGAAATTGGCGTAATAACATCGAACGTTCCATTGAAGAATAGACATCGACGAGAAGGGAAAGGACAACAACAGAGAACAAGGAAGAAACAAAGGCGAAAGAGCAACACAGCACGTTAAAGAATATCAGGGTCGGGATCAGGGTCAGCAAAGTCAGGGTTAGGGGGCATGGGTAAACTGAGCAAAGACGGAGGGAAGGAAGCGGGAGAACAGACCAGAGGTGGGCGGGCGGGGTCCGGAGGAGGAGGAAGAGGAGGAGACAACGAAGAGGAGCAGTCAAGGACAGCAGCAGGAAGAGGGGGAGTAGAAAGAGAGGAGCACACCTCAGCAAGAGCAGCAACCGAAAGGGAAGCAGGGGCCAAAGAAACCTCCATAGCAGGAACAGGGGGTGCAAGCACAGAAATGGGAGGGGAAGGAGCAACAGAGCCAGAAGTAGGGGCCAAGAAAGAAAGCGAAGCCTTCTTACCCGCCGGGGAGGAGGAAGGAGAGGAGCCAGGCTTACGCTTCTGACTTAAAGAGACTGGTGTCCCAGCAACTACGTACCGGGCCACGGATTCCAGTGTCTCAACAGGAGAAGCTGAACGAGAGGACACACGACGGCCGTTAGGAGAGCGATGGACATCCGCCTGCACCGACAGGCGGCGGGGAGAGCCAATAGATGGAGGAAGAGGATGGGAAGGAGGATCGGAGGGAGACGAGGAAGAAGACACAGGAGACACGACAGACTGGGTAGAAAGAAAGGGAACCCCAGACAAACGGTTGTGAGTCTGAGGAAGGAGGGAAGGACGAGGAGAGGAAGAGCGCAACACGCGAGCGTAAGAGACGTTAGCATAAGGCGGGAGCCGGCAAACCTGGCGCCTCGCCTCAGGAAAAGATAAACGCTCCCGGTGCTTCAAGTTGAGGACGGCCGCCTCAAGTTTGTAATGGATACACGCACGGGAGAAGGTAGGATGGGCCTCACCGCAGTTGAGGCAGCAAGCTTGGGGAGAAGTGCACTCCGATTTAGAGTGACCTTCACCCCCACACAAAGGACAGAGAGAGACAGTCCCAGTGCAGCGGAGGGCACCATGCCCAAACCTCCAGCACTTGTTACACAGCCGAGGAGAAGAAATATACTCCTGGACAGAGCACCTAGCACCAGCAAGAATGACAGAGGATGGAAGGGTCCTACCATCAAAGATGATCTTCACAACACGAAGGGGTTGACGGCGACGACCACGAGGGGGACGAGTAAACGAGTCAACCTGGAGGACAGAATAGCCTTGGGCATCAAGGATATGCCGAATATCATCGTGGCAATCCTGCAGATTCCGAACACCGGTTGCAACATGGGGCGGGAGGAGAATAGTGCCAACACTGGCATTCAACTGAACATTCTTGGAGACCCGAACAGGGATCTCGCCAAGGCAAGACAAGGCTGCCAAGCGGGAAGCTGCATCCTGAGAAGGAGCAGCAACGACACGTGTACCGAGACGAGTGGGGTTGAATGTAACAGATGCATCCACGGAATCAACAAGATGCCGATGGAGGGAGAAATCGTCAGGAGGCGCAGAATCAAGAGGGAGAAGATCAAAGTATTTGGCCCATGAAGCGGGACGAAACAAGGCCTGATACGCAGCAGTACGGGAAGGAATCGAGCGAGTGCGGCCGGGGCTCGAACGGCGTTGAGAACCCCCAGAGAGAGAGGGGTTAAAAGACGCAGTAGTCACAACGAGAGACTTAGCCGCACCAGGGGACGAAGTGGTCACCACTGGGGGCTGGAGGCTCGACCCAACCACAGAGGAGGGAGGGGAGCTGGGGGAAGAAGTCAGGACGGTCAAAGGAGGAGCAAGGTCGGGGCCCAACGCAGCAGGAGCTACAGAGCCTGGTCTTCCAATACAGGCCGACTCGGGGGCTTGGTCGCCCGCCCCACGAGCCTGAGAGGGTACAACGGAAACATTTATCGACATAGAGACAAAGAGAAAGAAATTCATCAACGAATGTGCCCCCATACCCACCATGGAGCCACAATTAGAGGCAGGACACCCAACAGGAAGCTATCGCCGATTATGCCGGGGCCCCCTAGGGGTGCGTCGTTAGTATACGCGCCACAAACGCCACCTTAAGAACCGTCAGTCCGTCGAGATCGGGTTCAGCGACGAAAGCGGGGATTGACAATAAAAGGTTCCTCTCGCTCGAGACGTCGGGTACAACAGTTCTACGGGTGCAAGAGTATACCTCCTCAAGCACCCGGGCGTCAAAATAGAAGAAGTCCAAAGAAAGAAGAAGGAGAAGACGGCAGCAGGAGCACAAGGCTAGAAAAGGACAGAGGACTGCCCCAAGGAGCATCACACTCCGGCAGCCGACCACTAAGCCCCCCCCCCCTCACGGCATCAATGAGCTGAGTGGGGAGGACGGGGAAAGCTAAGAAGGTAACAGCTAACTTATCCCTCAAAGATAGTAATTATGAGGAAGCTATACAATTGTTGGAAGTTAATTACTGCAACAGAGAAATGTAGCTAATTTATATTGTCAATTAGTAGATATAAGTTCACCCTGTAACAGACCAGACTCCCTTCAGAACTTCAGATTAGAAGTAGAGTCTCTCGTGAAAGCATTAGGTACTAAAGTAAATGTATAATCTTCCGAATGGTCACTTTAATTACTCCTTCGGAGGTAACTTCCTCGTAATATTTTAGCAGAAATCTGCTCCCATTACAAGACAGAGATTATCACTCTTGATCATATATTTTAGGGACTGAAAATCACTGTCAATAGGCTAAAGGCTCATGAAAAAATTAAATCTGAACCCAAACAGCCTAATACTGAGAATTCAGTGAAAACAAAATTGACTTCGGTTAAGTCTAATAAATGCAAAACTAAATTTACTACTCCCGCAGCATGATGTGAGAGTAGTAACATAGGTAATTATTCCTTGACTCCCACTGAAACTGTAGTTAATAGACCTGCTAAGACGACTAATCCTGAAGGAGAGATAGAGAATGTTTTTTCTGCAATAAGGAACACCTCGCTTACAAGTGCAGTACCGTAATTCCAGGATTAAACGTCTTCAAGAATTTCGCAGATGCACAAAATGCATGGGTTCTCATGACCCTAATAACTGTACCGTTACCCATCGTGTGTGAAATAAGTTCCACAAAGGTCGACATCATTATACTTTGTGTGGAGATATCTGACCAGGATCAACGAATCGTCATAAAGATTCAAGCAACTCCTCATCGGTACAATACTGCAAAGTACATTAGGAAGTAAATGTACTTGCTACAGAATCAGGTTATACCACCACATTACCTACAGAGCTACTGAAATTAATTAGCAAGAAGTCTAGGATCTCCACTCATGGTCTTTTCGACCAAGGTTCTTAGAGGACCTTCATTACTCAACAACTGGTTGATCAGTTAAAATTAAAAACTTTAAGTTGAGTGAAACTGAATATTTCAGAATTCTTGACCAATAGTGGACCTCGTGATTACCAAGTTGTAAGAATTTTGGTACGTCTAGGAGGATATACTAACCGAAAACAAGCCATCGTCGTTGACACGATCTAATCTGATCTTCATGTATCATGTCTTGGGGATACAGTTAAACTTCTTAAATGCAGAAGCATGAAGCTAACTGATTATAAGATGAATTCTGACTGTATCACCGACGTGGGTATTCTTGTAGGGGCAGATTATTATCAGAGGTTTATTACTGGACCAAACAACGTGGAATGAATTTGTTGCTGTCAGTTGGAGGAAAATTACTTACAGGACCGGTGCTACCTCAGCAAAAAATCTACACCCACAATTAACCAACATAATAATTCAATCATAGTGACGTGACTAGGCTATTGGAGAGTAGGGTGGAGTAGACGTCTGAGCACTAGTTTGTTGCTCTTGCTGTAAATTCTTGAATATGCAGACGTGGTGGTAGAACAAGTGAATATGGAACAGGCTCAATCTTCTTCTCTAGGGAAAACCTTGTGACAAGTCCCCCTCCACCCAAAGCCTGGTCCTATTGCTTGTTCGACTGCAGTAGAATGTTGAGTTGAAGATTTTTTTTAATCATAGATAAAAAAAACAAAGTACAAAAACAGGGAACAAGTACGAAATAACAGATAAATACAAACAATCGTGCTAATACATGAAATAAAGCAAACACCAGAAAAACAGACATTAAAATACAAACAAGAGGTCACAGGAAAGCACAGAGGACACAAGCAAAGAAACCCACAAACAGCATGGGACATAAAATGCATACAATACACAACAAATAAATTACATAAGTACAATAACAAAAATGTACAAGAAAAAATACACGAAAGTTACAACAAATGACCAGGAAATCCAAAAACTACACATAAGAACATAGAGAGCATAAATTACGTACAAAGAATAAAGCAATTTCAAGGGCAAAAAAATAATTACACACACACACTTAAGGCAAGAAACACAAGGCAATAATAACAAAAAAAGAACCACACAGGGAACTGAAAAGACAGAAAAACAAAATGCACAAAAACCATGCCAACGACCAAAAGGTCGTACGGACACAAGTACATAATAGAAACTATAGACAAAGCTAAAAGCAAACACATACCCAAGGCAAGAAACACAAGGCATTAATAACAAAAAACAGAACCACACAGGGAACTGAAAATAGAGAAAAACAAAGCCCAAATACATGCAAACGACCAAAGGGCCATAAGGATACAAGTACATAAAATAAACGATCACCACACGAAACACACCACTACAGCAGCACAATAGCACAACCAGCCACACATAAGACACACAAAGCTGCAAGTATAAACCCACACCCAACCACAAAGCCAATCACACAGAACACACAAAAGTCGAACAGGAGGATATTTCTCAGGGTATGTATACAGCGGATACCGCCGCTAATAAGCCTCCCATACCAAATACTCCAGTTCCGTAGGGGCACGGCCCTCACGAACTCGCGGGTACTCCATATGTTCGGGGATTACCACATCCGGCGGAAGCGGGCGCCACCGACCCAACACGGAAGCCCGGGACATCGCCGCCGAGGAAGCAGGAGATACCGGAACAGCGGGCGGAGGCCGCCCATCGGGCCCCACACGAGGGTGCACACTTCGTTCTGTAATAAACCTTCAATGTCCCTTTTGTTATCACCCTGAACCTTTCAATGGTAACCCTTCTCTGTACTCTGTGAACGGCTCTCTCTTCGCTCAATACCCCAGCTTAACTCTGTTACAGTCCATTATGACCCCTCACTGGACAGCCACGAATATAAACTGAATATTAAATGAGGAGGGCATAACAAGGATAGGGGTTATTAATTTATTACTAATTATAAAATAAAAACATTAAACACTGCCACCACCTTATAAACATAAATGAATGTGTCTAAAATTATTGAGACCTTAGGAAGGAAGGGACTCAATAATCAGGGAACTCAAAGTAAATGACTCATAATGGATTAAACCTGTAGTCTTACAGAACTGAACGGGAGATTCTAGAGCGACTTTACTATTCATAAGATGGAGAACACAGGGGAATTTCTAGCACAGTAAATGAGAATCACAAGAATGAATAACGCAGTCATTAATCAAAGGGAACAGATAACTAAACAAAAATTACGTTAATATTTATTTATTTATCGGAACCAGTATATTTAAATCAAAATTGAAACATAGCCTACTCTAATAAAAAATTAAAATCTCCTATGAGGCACGGCCTGTAATACTAGGGTTACAACTCAAGTGCACTGTACCTTAAATACTGCAGCTTGCCAAAGGATGTTGATTGGCTGCCCACAGGTCAGTTAAGCTGTATGTACCTCAGCCGAGGTCCCCAGACACACTAACACTTCTTTCTTAAAAACGCTCACCAGTGGGACAGGCTCCACCCCCTAGTTCCTAGGCCCACATTAACTCCGCCTATCCCAAGCCTATGGCCAATGGATTTTACCATGACTAGGTGCTCTAGAAACCGGGTCAATGGCATGGGCAGGCACTACCCTGTGAGGCCCCGCCTCCCCAGGCCTACATGTCTTTAACCAATCCGATCAGGCTTGACCATAAGGGTCAATTCCTCTTGACAGAAAACTCCAAAAACTGGGAAGACACCAACGACTTTCCTGGCTGGGCACCCACGTGTAACTTGAGATCACAAGTTTATTAGCCCTGGGGTAATATACCCAAATTCGTCACTGGCCCGGAGGACAGGAGAGAGAGGGGAGCAAGTGGCTTCAAGCTGTTTATGACCCCCGTGACAAAAGACAGAAATGACCCAAGGGAGAGTAGGCAAGCGAGAGAAGGGAAGGAGAAGAGAAAGGGGGAAAGGGGAAAGGGGCTATGGTGTGCATATACCATTACAGTTCTATGCCGGTCATCGCACCGAGCCCAGCGGAGGGTGGCACCGCAGGCGCCTCAGGGCCTCTGCCAACCGGAACAGGAGCAGAGTACCCCTGTCGCACATCCTTCGACAACACCACGACGAGGTCGCGGTCACAAGGGGCAACCGCCCACTGAGGAGAGCCACCAGCAGGGGGCACAGTGTCTAACACAGAAGGCAGCACATCGCCGCCTACAGCATCATCATCCATGGCATCACTCTCTTCTGCCCACGTATGGTGAGGTGACGCATCCCAAGCCGAACGACGGCGCATAGAAATAGGCCGTTGATCGTAGGAACTGTCACCCCCTACAAGCGGTGCCCCAAAAGAACCATCGGCAAGCGGCCCCAAAGCCGGGGCAGCACGACCACGCAATACAGCAGCCTCAACGACGCAGGGCAAAAAGCCAATACAATCCAAGGAGACCGGATTCGGAGAAGGAAGAGACACAGCAGGCGGAAGGTTAGACTCCAGCACACGTGAGGTATCCAGCGAGGGCGACGGAACCGGCAGAGGAGAAGAGGCACGCGTCAACGAGGAAACTACCAGAGGCGACGATGCAGAGGGCATGGGCGGAGTCATACTCACCACCGCCCCGACAAGCACATGTTCTTCTGCAGGAGATGCAGCCGCCACTTGTACAGCACCATCCAAGGCCACCACGGAAGCAACCGGATGAGGATGCACCGTCACATCCACCGAACGGCGAAGGTCCAAAGCAGGCGCCCATAGGTCCCCTGAGCTCACTGGTGGGGCAGACAGATCAGGTCCAGACGGAGTGACAGCTGGAATCGCCGCAGGAACCACACCAGGCACCTGCACAGAACCAGGATCCGTCGGGGAATCCCCACGCACAGACAAGCGGAGAAAGTCATCCTCCAGGAAAACTGAAGGGGCCTCAGCACAAGGAGCGTCGCAACCGGCCGCTACGTGGCCCTTAGCACCACACCGGAAACACGTGCGGGTTTGACCTTGATAAAAGATCCATAGTCGGAGCGCCAGCTAGTCGGGGCAGAGCCCCGACTAGCGGGCGCTCCACACCTCCCACAGCAAACCACCACTCAGCAACGGCAAACGACAACTGACCTGTTGAGTTGAAGTGGAAGAGTCCACCTAGTGGACTCTGGAGAGCGCGTTGGCGACGACGTTGTCGGAGCCCTGGATAAAGAAGATGTTGATATTCTGCAAATACATGGCCCAGCGAAGCAAATGTAGGTGCTGGTTGGTGAACTGTGTATGCTGCAGGAACTGAAGAGAATGGTGCTTGTGGAAGATGTTGAGGTAGCACTCCAGGACTCAGTGAAGTACAAGTTTGTTGTACAGACGAGCCTACTGAATGGATCAGCGAGAGTGGTGATCCGAGGAGATTGTGAGATGGTTCATCAGATGCAAGGCCCAGCGTAGCAAGTGCTGATTGGAGAACTGGGTCAGCAGTAGGAACCGAATGAGGTTGTGATACAAGATGTTCACATGGTGCTACAGGAGTCAACGTAGTTTCGAGAACTGATCCTAATGTAGGGACCGACGAATATGGAGGTCCTAGAGGATGTTGAGGTTGTGCTGCAGGACCCAGCGAAGTACTAGATTGTTGTTGAACTGGGGCGTCTGCATTCACCGAAGAATGTTGAAGTCCGGGGAGATGAAGTTGTATCCTAATAGATTTGATAGTTCGTTGTGCTGCACGCCTGGCAGGATGTTATGTGGCTCCTCAATGATGATTGTAGCTGGAGTGCATGATCCAATCTAGCTGTGGTATGATGGTGTTCCTATCGCTAGGGTGGAAGACTGAAGGTTCTCTAATACCTGGCAGGGCGAGAATGGAGTTAGTACAAAACAAGGATTTACGCCTTTCAAATGCAATAAAAGGTAAATTTGTCTAACAATATTTTAGCTGAGGGCTGGTAAAGTTGTCTGGAGGAGCACGTTTATTTGGATTAGGTTCGTATAGAGCAGGATCTTTCCTGGTGGTGGAACAGATCGAGAATTTAGAACCATTGCAGTCAGGCAAAGTACAACAAGAAGGACCAGACAATACCTTAGAGACATTGATTGTCTTACACAGGTCGTTAGAGAAGATATGATCACATTTGCTCTGACTTTCCTGGGCATGTCCGCACTGCTTCCTGAGGTGCTTCACAGTTCCTGGACGGAAACAACTGTGGAAAACCTGGTGGTAGAATACGGGATATTACTTATATGTACGTTACCTGAGCTTGTCTGAGACAGAAGCTCGTCATGGTTGTTGATGGAATGGCTGAACGGCTCAGAAGACTCTGATACCTGCATTAGTGGTGCCTTGAATAGAGGAGCGTTCGGCTTACCTGTCATCTGAGACTTTTTGCAATTTTTCACTAAGTTTTTCATATCACGAATCATTCCTGGCCAGTAGTAATCTTGTTTCAGGGTCTTGTAGGTCTTGTAGAAACTGCAGTGTGAGAGAGATCTATGGACCAGATGCAAGATATCTGACCGTAGGCTAGTGGGAACTACTAGTTGTTTGACATTATCCCGATTGTTGTCCTCCTTTGCTTTGCCGGGTATATAATAGCGGTAGAGCACTTTATTCACCACAAAGAACCCAGGGATAGAGTTAGGTTGTGTCTCAGCCTGTAAGAATAAAGATGTTAGCGAGAAATCCTCTCTCTGCAACTTACGGAACTCCAGCATGGTGAGACTCGGTGGGAGGCTCCGTGAATCTTGAGGTACAGCTGAAGCAGATAGAGCAGCTGGTTGCGGGAGTACGGATTGTGCACGTGTCGTCACCAGGACAGGATGGGAGTGTTACGGCCCTCTCGGGTCGCAACCGGGTTCTTTCTCTGATGTTGTTAGAGGTAGGGTATCCAGCCCCAAGCTAGTAGTGGCTTTCAAGGGATGTGATCCGTAACGCAAGTAAATTAAAGAGGAAGGGAAATAAAGGCAAAAACTTAATAATATAATTATTACCGTCCCCATAAATAATATATAAAAGGTTACACAAGGGGGGGGGGTTAAACACTATTTTACACAACGTAGTCTTCCTCTGAAGACTATGGACGTTCACGGTGCTCAACAAGGCTAAGCTCTTAGTCCTCTTGTGGCCTTACGATGAATCCTTCGATTCTCTTGAGTCTACCCTGGCCACAGGCCAGCCAAATCACAGTTCCACTGGGGGCACCGTCATGGAGGCCTTCAACCACAAATCCAGCCTGTAGCTGGCAAGATCCAATCAGCAACGCTGGTTAGGCCACTCCACGACCGATATTAGGGTAGTGAGCCCTAGTCAGGAGCCTCGTGTGATTCCACAGGTCACTCTCCTCACTACAACACCCCAGTGGTTAAGCGTCTCCACCAGTCAGTCCCGGGTACGACAATCCCTGAGCTGCCACGTCACAGGCAGGCTAACACCTCAGTGTTCATCCGGGGGGTGACTCACAGCTGCTGCAGCAAATACTTGGAGACAAGACGGCTGCCTTGGGTAGACTGATCCAACTTCCATTACAGCAGTCCCAGGTCGACTCTGTAATCAGACACGTCATCAGTACTAGGGACACTCTAGGGCAAGTCACTTACCGGCTCAGACCCAAACGCCCACCTATCCACTCCATAGATGGCGTTGCTGTCTGAGCGCCACCTCACCAGAGGTCAGCAGCGGCTGTGTTATGAGCTGATCAGGACGGGAAACTAGCCCTTGTGGCTGGTATTTCCTGTCCTCGCTTGATGGCGCCGTCCATTTGGAGGGGGTTTCGGGAGCTGACCCACAGATGGCGTGGTCGTCACTCCTCCGTGCTCGGACGCTGGGCTCGGGTCCGTAACAGGGAGACTTCATCAGAATCATCTGTTGCTTGTATCTCTTCGTTAACAAACTGCGAGATAGGATTTTTCATTGATGAGTCACATACCTGGGGGTTTTCTTTGATGATTAGATTTGTAGGTTATTGGTCTTCTGCCAAGTCGTTGCCCAAGAGGAGTTGAACTGACATGGGAAAAGGCTTTTCCCGGATGGCGATTTGGACTTCACCTTATATTAACGGACAATCCAGGCGGACTCTGGCAAGTGGATAAGGGGCAGTTGCAGTGGATCCGTAATGAGGACAGTCTCTCGGGTGTAGGTGACATTGGGTTCAGTTGACTTCAGAAGAATAGATTGTAAAGCAACTGTGTTCTTCAATATATTCACTTTCAACCTTCCCTCCGAATCTCCACCGCTGGCAGAGAGTTCCGGAGTACAGGTGTGTTACGACCCTAGACCTCTGGGTATGGTTCCTCTGTTGCTGTTGTTAAACATATGTAATAATACAGCCTTGCCTCAATAAGTGTCTAGGGGTAAAAACAAACTGCTTACGTAACAAAGCAATATACTTAAAGTAAAAGTAACAAAGAACATACAAATAACATAAATGGAAAATGCAGGTAGCCAGAAATATTAATACACTAGTAATTAATATTACAATATCCTTATATAAGCACCGGTCATTTCTTTACAACATAAATGAATAGATGGGTTTGCACATAATGGTCTAACCAGGAAATTAGCTATGTTACTAAACAATAAACAAATACCACAGACTTTGCTCAACACATGTCTCCACCCGCCAGCTCTACCAACGGGACTAGCGTTCCTCCAGCATTCGCGGCATTGTGTCTACCAAAAAAGACCAAACTAAAACCCACATGAAACCTCCTGATACTCAGCTAACAAAGAGAAATAAAGCTAACAAATTAAGAACAAAGCTAACAAATTTAGAACATAATTATAAGTATACTTATGTGTATATAACACTGCTAAGGTGTAAAAAGAAATTAAGTACAATCAATAAACAGGAATAATTCCAAAGGTGAAACATTGACGCTAGCTTGATACACGGCCCGCACACTGGAACATCCCAAATATGGTCATCCCCCCAATGAGACGCCACCGACTCCCCCCACAGGAATAAACATGCAAATAGCCTAACAAAATATTCAATACAGGCACACTGTCAGGGGACATATTTTCCCTGCTCTCTCGTGCACTGAATTGAGTACGAAATTGCATAGTGCACCGGTGATGTGCACCGTGATTCAACTTTCTGTTTATAACTTTTCCACAGTCGTGTTGGGTGTCGTTGGACAGCCCATGACATTTGCTAGCCATTGATGTCATTCTGATCGCTGTATCAGGTCTGTGAAGGAAATTACAGGAGGGAGTTGATTTCAGGAAATTTTTGTACAAGTGTCGAGAGGGAGGTATGGGGGGTTAACGGCCGTAGACCACCCCCCCTATCACGTGCCCACCTCGTGTGTGAGTGGGGGTAGCGTCAGGGGGCAGGTGCGCGATTGGTTGAGGGCCTGGGGCCTCAGAAATGCTGAACCGTGATTGGCCAAGACGCTGAGGGGTACCGCATGGTACCCCAGGCATGGTATTGGCGGGAAACGGCATTCTTACCTTGGACGTTGTACCCTGTCGACGTATTTCCCGTGCTAGGCCAAGCATCGGGAAATATCCGCCTGCAACGTTGCTAAAGTCATGCCAACATCTTTCCGTGTGCCGTGCGTAAGAATCCGGTAAACGGAGAGAGGCCTGTATCGAGCCATGTGAACTTGTCATCTAGCCGCGTAATTGTGGGACGCCATCTTAGAGGAACTGGACTGAGAGTGAGGCGTTAATTATCAGGCTACAAAAACGACATCCGCAGTCGATCGTATCTGTGCTTGAAGATACTGCTGTGAGACGTGCTAGAAAGGGTTTCAGTGAGAGAGAGAAACCTTAAATGTTATAATTCTGAGGAACAGTGAAGGACTCCATCTCGTGTACCGTCGTAACACCGTGTACCGTCGTATCCTGGGGTACCGTGCCAAGTGGAGGGGCGTGGTACCGCATCCCTGCTGTTGTGTGCAACCCTGGCTGGCCTGAGCCGGTGTATCCGCGCCATCCTGGTCTCTGTGTGTGTAGAGCTAACACCCCGTGGTCTGGGACCCTGTGCTCCACCTGATCACGTGTAGGAAGTGAGGACGCCTACGTCATCATCCAGCAGCAGCAGTGGGAGTGTGATTGACGTGTATGTGTGAGTGAAAAAGGGGCCCCACATCATTAATGTAAGTACACTGTTTCCGTTTGGGTAATAAAACTCTGAAGCTGGGTTCGCCCCCAGTGTTCCGTTGTCCTCTGTCCCTGGGACCACCTGGGGAGGTGAATGGGAATTGGAGACGTGTGAGTCTACCCTGTTTGTCATCAAGTTGAGGTTTGGGCCCAACTGTGATTTTTGACGTGTGTGAAGACACCTAGTGACACATTCTGAGGTAAAGTGAGTTATTTACTTCTATGTTAATTTTCTGTGTCGTATATGTATTCGCTGTAATTTGATTCCCTTTTTCAGCAGTGGAAAGTGGTAACAGGGAGATTTCCCTTGGTTATATAATTTACTGTTGTGTTGTGGTAAAGTTGTGAATTATTGGTGGATAATTTACTGGGGGAAGTCA
Source organism: Procambarus clarkii (assembly GCF_040958095.1). Taxonomy (NCBI): domain Eukaryota; kingdom Metazoa; phylum Arthropoda; class Malacostraca; order Decapoda; family Cambaridae; genus Procambarus; species Procambarus clarkii. Next base: position 2,580,922 of record NW_027189137.1, on the reverse strand, counting down.
TTTACAAGTTTTGCCGTGAGTGGCAAGGATGTACTGTGTTGTACTGTGATGTACTGTGTTGTACTGTGATGTACTGTGTTGTACTGTGTGTAAACCGTAGACAAGTTTGACCTTGGTGGAAGGCGTTGTTTACTGTGAAGGATTCCGTGAGAATTAAAGTCAGTTAACGTCACCGGGGGTCACGATTTACTTAACGAGGTCACTTGTTCGTTGAACATTGTTGTGATAACGTAGGGACGTGTAAAGACAACTGTCACAGTGAAGTTCACGCAGTGGAGGAATTGTCAAGTGAAGACTGACGTAGTGTTAACGAGTTAACGAGCTGTCGTTAATTGAGGGATTAACGTAAGGGGTTGACGGTCTGCTGTGATCGGAGTCAATTGCGCTGTAATTAAGCTGTTGTAATTCGTTGGACTGATCAGCTCTGTCTGCGGACAGAGTGATTAAGCACTCGTAGCTAATTAAAGATAATTAGTAATCGCCACTTAGTGAATTCACCAGGTGTTGATGTTATTGTTTACACGGAGAGTCTTGTAACCTTGTGTGTGGTACAGTAGTCTACCCTCGTTAAGGTAATCTTGTCGTAAGACCGGAAGTGAACTGTCAGTTGAGAGACAGTAGGCTTTAGCAATACTCGTCTGAATTAATAGGCTGTTGTCTGCAGTAATTAATTGGGAATTACTCACCGAATGCTTGACTTTCAAGTTGATGTAATTAATTGAGTTACGAGTTATTGATGCCATTTATGTGTCGTTAAGACACGTGTGTGTTAACGTAATTGTTTAAATTCAATTAGAGTAACTTTTGTTTGTTTGTCCTGAGAGACAAGTGTTAACGTAAGTTTTTTTTTTATAAGGGGTTATCATTCTTGGATTAACCGCCTTGTTACTTGGTATCTCGTTGTGGGCAGCGAGCGCCAGTCAAGTTTTTGTGATTATAGTATTGGTCACCGTGAAGCCGTGACAATATTGATTGCAAGCTTGCGTCACCAGTGGGCACCACTGTCTTCAGTTAGTGTCATTGTTCAGTCAGCGACGACGGGATAAGGAGACCGTGGGTCCATCAGGCTGTTGAGTAGCTGTCCTTTAATGTGCCACTGGAGTGACAGTAAAGTAACGTAAATTCACTGTGTAGTAGTTTTAGTTCTTGTTTTGTGAATAAATTGTTTTGTCATAGAAACGGTCGTTTACGTCAAACCTTCCAATATTACTGCCCCACATTTCATGTTCTGCAACGCTTTGCCTGCTTATGTTCATATTAAGTCTGTATCTAAAGCTCGAGTCCATTGCACAGCACCACACTTCTATAAATAAGAGGTGAGAATCCGTCGGCTATCCTTTATTAGTTGTTAACTAGGAGGAGCCAGCGACCTAAGTGACAGGTGTTACCCGAGTGGTTTCGCCTGGCGGTTTGCTCCCGCGGTCCTATGATCTTAGGCTTTAAGATTAAATATCTGCCACTGGCAGCTCTTGCTGTTTAAGGTCTGCCTCTCTTGCCAGGTAGTTACGATTAACGTAACATCCATAGGACTTAATTCTTTGATAACCTGTCAAGAAATAAAAATCTCACACACACTACAGCATGCTACAATTACATCAAACATAATTATACTGGAACACAACTGGATATCATGTTATATTTACTTAACGGGGAAAAGAAATAATGGACATACATATTTATCATGATGAATGTTAGAATGAAACACAGATTCGCAACAAGGTGTCTGTTGAAGAGAGAAAGATCAGTGGATGAAACAAAAATATTCACCAAAGACTTAGGACTTCTATGAATTTGCAACCCGTTCTCGCAAATTCGTAAAGTCAATATTGACTTATTAAATAAGTGCATAGGTGACATACTAAACATAATAGATACCCTTAAAAAGCTTCATAGAAAACACCGACCTTACCTAACCTTGTTAGTATCTTAAGATAAGCATCTTATAGCTTCGTAATTACAATTGTTACTTAACCTATTATAGGTATAGGTTAAGTAATAATTGTAATTACGAAGCAATAAGATGCTTATCTTAAGATACTAACAAGGTTTGGTAAGGTCGGTGTTTTCTATGAAGCTTTTTAAGGGTATCTATTATGTTTAGTATATCACCTATGCACGTAGTTAATATGTCAATATTGACTATATGAATTTGCGAGAACGGGTTGCAATATTGACATATTAACTACGTGCATAGGTGATATACTAAACATAATAGATACCCTTAAAAAGCTTCATAGAAAACACCGACCTTACCAAACCTTGTTAGTATCTTAAGATAAGCATCTTATTGCTTCGTAATTACAATTATTACTTAACCTATACCTATAATAGGTTAAGTAACAATTGTAATTACGAAGCTATAAGATGCTTATCTTAAGATACTAACAAGGTTAGGTAAGGTCGGTGTTTTCTATGAAGCTTTTTAAGGGTATCTATTATGTTTAGTATGTCACCTATGCACTTATTTAATAAGTCAATATTGACTTTACGAATTTGCGAGAACGGGTTGCAATATTGACTATATGAATTTGCGAGAACGGGTTGGAATTTTAGGAGGAGGTGATTTGGGCTTTGTCTTACTGCTGACTTTACAGTGAGGACTGGTACACTCTTCTATTGTATGTCTATAGGTTCTGCAATAATGACAATACAACGCAGAGTTTTCATTACTGGTACTCACTTTGGCTGGAGTAAACCAAGACGTCTTACTAGAAGGTGTGTCGGATGGTACTCTATGAATGAGACTGTAGGAGTCAGCCAACTGTGCACATCTAGTAGGGTCGGTTTCTTCCTTGTCTGCTAGGTAGGACGTATGGAATTAGGTACACGCCTAAGGAATTCTTCCATCAGGATGAGGTTGATGAGATCTGTAAAGGTGGAGACTTGTGCTGCTTCCAGCCACTTCATGAAATATCTCTTTTTGTTATTTGCAAACTCTAGGTAAGTAGTAGCAAGTAAGTAGTCGCTTTAAGGTAATTCCTAAACTTACGTCTGTAGTTCACGATAAATAGGAGGTAGGCATCTAGCACTGCCTGTTTCAATACCTTGTAGTCGGTTTCAGACGCCATAGTACTGAGAGTCACGGCAGCCCCTACATGTCAAATGACACCTGAGAAGTACAGACCACTGATCCTGAGGCCTGCTGAGTTGGTTAGCTAGAGCCTCAAATGAAGTAAATAATATATAATTTTCTGCCTCGACAAAAGATGGCATCAACTTAATTGCATAAGAAAGATCGAAACGTACCTGGAGGTTAGCTTCCGCTTCCTTGCGCTGAGTGTGGTGTGTAGTTTCCAAGTCAAGCTCTTTTCTACGGTTTTGTAGAGCAATGGCGGCTTGTTTTTCAGCATGTTCACGTTGGAGTTTACGTTCTCTTTCTCTTACTTTAAGGGCTTCCTGTTCACGCTCACGTTGGAGTTCAAGCTGTTCCCTCTCACGTTCACGTTGGAACTCTAGTTGTTCCTTCTCAAGTTCACGTTGCAGTTCAGCTTGTTTTTTTTTTTTGTTGAGCAAGTTGTTCCTTCTGTATCTTGAGAGTTTTCTTCTGACGTTCGCGTTCTAGAGTGGAAAGCTCTATCTTCAATGTCATGGCTGCTAAGGCGCTCTTCATGAGATTCGGATGTAATATTATCATTGTCTAATAAGTGGTCAAGTATAAGGTTATGGAGATAAGTTTTAGTGGCTCCATGGGGGGCAGTAATGTGGTACTCATTTACAAGAGTTAGCATCTCCGCCTTAGTGGCACGAATTAGTGTGCCCCACTTCATCGTTTGGATTCTGCCTGAACGCTGTTAGACGAAACATGGTGAATAGAATGATAGAAAATAATGTGCAAAGAAAATACCTCAGTTGATGTACCAAAATATGAGATGTCAGACTGACAGGATGACATGGCAACTGTAAACTATCCTATTTAAACTTTATAGTCAAGTTTACAACAGTTAACTTTAATAATTGAATTGATTACTTAGATCGAAAGTGAAAGGAATACGTAGGGAATCTTGTACCCGGTACTCTATATGATGAGGACAGGGGCAAGAGGGATCCTACTGGAATTGTGAAACATAATTGTCTCGAATGTAGTCCAAAAAATTTAGGGATTTCTTACCTGGTCTCTAATTGACGAGAACAAAGGTAAGAGGCTTCCTACTAAAACTAAATAGTACTTACAGAGTTATCACTCATTGTGCTCTGGAAAAAAATGCTAACTCCCTACCTGTGTAAATACCATATATTTGACCAACGCGTAGGGGTGCGGAAAGTGTTAATTTATGACGAGAACTGCTGTATGGGTCCTAACCATACAACGTAGTCCGTAATGCTAGAGAAACTATGGCCCCCTGTGTCCTCCTATGTTCGGGTTGTAAAGACGTGGGCGTATTAGCCCGGAGACAGACCAAAGTACCAGGGGTACCAAAGTGGGTGATCTGCCGTAATGAGAAGTTCTCCTGTAGGGAGAAGAATATGGTGGAAATCACAGGATATAGCAAAGATTATTAAACAACCAATTACGAGTATGACTCGTGCCATAAGACACCACGTAATCCAAAGTCATCCAACAGTCATATAATGCTACATCTGGAATGAAAACAGTATTAAGCACCATCAAAATCACTCAAAATAGTAGTTCTGAAAAGACACAGGCAAACTTATAATAAAGCCAAGTACACTTACACAACTTTATATGAAGCGTCTAGGAGCATACCTGAGTGAGGCTCCTAGGACAGGTCCCCAAATATATGTTACGGTAAAATGACTAAGTGCAGTGGATTTGGGCAGATGGAATGCCACGAACATATAAACAAACAAAAAGTAAAATCAAATTAACAAAAAACAGCTATGGTGACTTCTTCATGGTATGATAAATGTAGAATAAAATACAGGAAACTGGAAAATTTTTAATTCTTTAATTATGAAAAAAATCATCTTAACAAACTGACAAAATTAATCAAAATAAGCCATCGATCAAGAATCAAAACAAAAAACAATCAATCAGGCAAGTTAACCTTACGTTAAAGTACATAAATTAAATAGTGCTGAAAATACTGAGTACTGGCTGCGTAAATCTACTAGCACACAGGATAGTGTGGGAGCAGGTCTAGCAATTTGAGCCCTGAAGAGTATTCTGCTGGTAGTTTTTATCTTTTGTATTTTTATAAAAGAAATATACAAAGTATAGCACAAGACACAAGACAAGAACATAATAACAAAAACATAATAATAAGAACAATAATCACAGGTACAGAAGAAAACAAAACATCACGAGAACCTAGAAACTCCTGGTACATGAGGCTGAATACAAAGTTAAACAAAAAAAATGGACACACAACAAACACATGTACATAGAAAGACACAAAATAACGTTCACATAATAAACCAACACACACGCACTCACACAAGATGCACACAATCACATAAATAACACAAAGCAGAGTCACACTGCACACAAAACATATAAGTAACATAAAACAAATTACGGCCAAGGCTCAGGTACAACAACTTGACAACCCCAAGAAAGAACCAGGGGCGAACAGCAAAACACTGAGACACACGCACCACAAAAACACTCACACTAGGAAGAACATCAATTTAGCAACAAAACAGCTGCACCAACCCACACAGGGCACAAACAACGGCCCACGCAGGAGCCAGCAAAGAAGCATACCCACACCCCCACACACCTCCACACAACAACCCGAACACACAACCACAGGAGCAACCACTCACACACCCAGCCCAACCCCCTCCAAGGAGGCTAACCGGAGGGCCGGGGACCGAAGACAAAAACGAAAAAGCCCCACCCCCCAACCCACAACCAAAAGCCCGACCCACGACCACTCACCCAAAAACAATCCCACGCAAACACCCACCCGTGAACCAACCACAAAACTCGCTCGGAAACGCGCGCTGCACTCACCACCACGTGAAACACAAACGGCCTCTCAAAAATCCTGAAAGCCTAACAACCCCATAACCCTCCCTCCGACCCACCCACACATAATACACATAGTCAGCAACGAGAAGACATAACGTATTGCGCACCCGGCACAACCGCCGCAGAAAGAACAAAAACAAAAACCTCAAAATGCCACCCCGACACCCCGGCCCACAAACCCCAACCAACACGTCCCGAAACCAATCAAGCAAGCCCCTTAACCGCTCACAAAAAGAAAAGACATGCAACTGAGTCTCAGGGAGGCCACAGTGCACACACGCGTCAGAGGCACGCAAACCCAGCATGCACAACCGCGCATTCGTCGCCAACGACAAATGCAAGAACCGAAACAACAATTCCCGCTGTTGCGGTGCCAGAAACCGAGCCCCCAACGCCACCCACACCACTCCCTAATCCCAACACGGGAACAAACCCTCCACCCGCGGCGGAACACGACGAAATAAAACCCTATACACCGCCTTAAACGACAAGGACATGAAACCCGGACAACGGCAGACCTCCCGAAAAATGGCCACTGCCCAAGAGTAAACAGGAGGGGTGCAGAAGGCCGCCTCCTGACAAACACCAAAATTCACCAAAAAGCTATACTGAACAGAGCAATAATAAGTACCTAAAGCATTGAGCCCCCCACCCAACTCGAACCCCGGACACAACGAGACCCAGAACAGCGCCCGAGCCCTAGTAAACACATAAGGAATGCCCACCCCACCCTCCCGCACAGCCAACACCAACATCGACCAACGAACCGGGTGGTAACGACCGCACCACACATAATGATAAACCTGGCGTTGCAACCCGAAAGCCAGCTTGTGATCCAGGGGAAAGTACCAAGCCACGAACCAGACAGCAAATAGGAAGCGAACCAGGTAAACCCCAAAACCCACATAGAAGCGAGAACTGGAAACCATGACCCCACCCACACACGGCGAGAGGACCACCCACCAAGACCCAGAAGACCGGACTTCTCACAGTTAACCCGGACCCCAGTGGCCAACTCAAACCTCTCAACCACGACCTGGACAGCCCCAACCAACCCCTCCAAAGCCCCGAACAGGACGGTATCATCCCTATAGTCGCAGATGGGCAACCGAAGACCCGACCGCAGTCGGGGGGGGGGGGCGGGGGGACGATCAATGGACTCTCCTTGATCACCCGAAAAAAGGCTCCTTTAACCCTTACACTGCTCAGGGGTCCTGGGGACATTTACACCCCTGTGCGCAAGAAAAAAAATAATTCAAAATTTTTTTTTCGTCTTCTAAACATGTTAATTTGAGTCCCCTGAGCACGGGAAAAATAATAAAAAAATTCTATTATACATACCAATGACACAATTGAGCCAATAAGTTGGCCGATGACGTCACAGAACGTGAGCGCTCAAGGGTGCTGCGTCAGCCAGCCATCACTCACGGCCGTTCACGCGGCACGAGTTGCCGTGAATTTATTTTCGCGGAATTATTTACAGTATTCTTGGGTCATTTTACACAAATTTTTTTCGCTAGTATTGTTCCAATTATTAGCAATAGACGTTGTATTATAATAAAAATGGTATAAACTCACTAGGGTCTCACATATTAGTGTCACAAGTATGCCCACCGAAATGGTATAATTTACAGGAAATATTCAATGTATTTGTTTTTTTTCAATATAAACACAAAAATTAACTTGATATGTACATTTATTTACCAAAGAATTACACATTTAGTACTCCTGGAGACTGTGATACTGTGCGAAACAGTCGATATGGCACAAAGGGACGGCACACGCTTCGCACCATGTCAACACCAATTTACGTTTCTGTGGCCTCAATTTGGAACTGGAACACACAACACACCGACGCTGGCCTGCTGCACGAGCTCCAGTTGGTGGTAATTTCTTGATTTGGTGTACCAGAAAGGACTCCCTGTAAGCAAGCCTGGGTGCAAGAGCATGGTTCAATATTGGGTCTCAAATGTGTCTTTGTATGCCAGGTGTGTCCTTGCCAAATTTACCTAGTAACTGTTTCACAACTTGAAAACTAAACGAACGGAAATATGGTTTTCTACCTGTCTTCACAAGAAACATGTTGTAACTGTTCAGCATTGTTACGTCAATAAGGTGGAAAATCATTTTCTTTGTCCACTTCACTGTTTTCCGTACACACTCTACAGCACCCACCATCATGTCACATTTATCAACTAAACGCATGTTGATGTTGTAGTCCATCACACAATCTGGCTTATATATTATTTGCTTTGTTGTTCTGTTCACCTTGCACTGTCCACCATTGTTCCAGGGTGAATGGTGGCCAACATGTTCACTTCACGTCTGTCTTTCCACCGCACTTAAACCATTGCACCACTTTTTCTTACCTCGCAATCACCAACTTGCATAGCAGTGTCAAACACAGGCATTTCCTTTCGTTTTGGCTTTCCTTTCAAATACTCAAATGCTCCAATCTTTCTAACAAACGTGACTTAACATAAGCTTACCCCCTTCCATTTATCTTTCTTTCTCTTTCCTTTTCGTTCTCTCTTCTCCCCTTTTTCTGTTCATTGTCTTCTCCTACAGTCCCTTGCTATCCTCTTCTTATTCCTATTACTATCTCCTTCGGTGGTTATAATAGGAGCTGCCTCGTATAGGCCAATAGGCCTTCTGCAGTTCTCATTATTACTACTATCCCCTACACCTTACTTTCCTCCTCAACTCTCTCTTGCCTATTTATTGCCTGTCTCTACCTCCTCATCACCCAGACGGCATCGCTCCTGTGCCAGGTAAGTCCACTACGGGCTCACCATAGCCTGTGATACTTGCACCGCTCCTGTGCCAGGTAAGTTACGGGTTCACCATGGCCCGTGCTACTTGGAACTTGTTCCGAGTAGCTGAATCTATAACAACAACAACTTCGTCTCTCTCTCAGTTACAGCCCCGCTCCTGTGCCAGGTATGTCCACTACGGGCTCACCATAGCCCGTCCTACTTGGAACTTTCTGTTCCAAGTAGCTGAATCTTAAACAACTCCTCATCACAATCGACTTGAGAATGGTCCAGGACGGACCGAAACGTCATCGTCCCTTCAACTTCTAGTGCGTGGTCTGGTCAACAAGCATCTTATTGCTTGGTATTTACAATTATTACTAAACCTATCAACGGTATAGGTTAAGTAATAATTGTAATTAAGAAGCAATAAGATGCTTATCTTAACATACTAAGAAGGTGGAATGTCCTATACCTATCAACGGTATAGGTTAAGTAATAACTGTAATTAAGAAGCAATAAGATGCTTATCTTAACACACTAAGAAGGTTAGGTGAGGTCGGTGTTTTCTATGAAGCTTTTCAAGGTAAACTAAAATATTCAAAATCAATTAGTATATAACATATGCACTTATTAAATAAGCCCATATTGACTATAAGCAAGTGCGAGAACGGGTTGTAGAGGGACACATTGTGCGTCTTTCGGCCTAAGGTTAAGTGTTTGATGGGAAAACGAAGTCGTTAAGGCCTAGTATGTTGTTATGATGACACATGTGAGAGGATGGGAACTTAGAGCTGTTGTGAGGACCTCATCTGTCGCCACGCCAACACCACCTCAACCCCTATAATTGCTCACTTTTATAGCAAGACCTCATGAGTTGCAACGTCCCAACACTTCCGTCAAGAAAAAATCAAGATAGAATATGTAACTGGAAGAAGGTGTAAACTTTGAAGATTTTTCAGTCCTAGGGACTGTTGCTGGACTGCCACTGCTAAGTGGACAGTCGGGATTATTTATTATTGTTATTAAATGCAGGACATTATGAATAAAGCCTGGATTATTTTGAATAATTGTACTCGGAATTGTAATTGGAATGACAGATTATAATTTTTTGGGCAATTACTTTTTCATTCTGGAGGACCAGTCTGGGATAAGACAAAAATCATGCAAAATCAACTAATGTACACATGGTTTGATCTTAACTCCAGGGAAAGAGGGATGTAACAGTTGTTGAGGTGACTTGATTAGAGATTTGGGATTATACCAGATTTACGAGACATTCACAGGGAGGTGAGATAAAGTCAAACAAACCTCACCTCGGGTAGTTTCAAAGGTGGAAAAGCTATCCCTTGTTACCAGATCCAAATCCGTCAACTCAATGGAAAATTGGGGATAGACGGGTATAAAAGCTCGTCACGAGAGAGGGGTGGTGTTTACGAGCAATTCATGCCCGTGCCACCTCTTAGGTGGCTTAATCTTTATGAACTGAGGGAATGACTACGGGCTATTCATGCCCGTGCCACCTCCTAGGTGACAATCTTCATCAATCAATCTATGAGTCTGGGGTGTAGTGTGTGGGGCATCACAGAGGGAGGGGAGACTGACGATCTGATGTCTACACGGAAGTTTCATCACTGCTGTATCTTGAGTGAGTACTGGTCCTTTATGTTCTAACATCACCAGTGTTGAATATTATATTGCCTTGATAGGGAAGATGGATTAGGATTTTTATATTGAACTTAATTGAATAAATATATATTACTAAATTGTCCCTCTGGTGTATCGATTCGTTCCTGTTAGTCATTCATAGAGAGTTGCCAGTGAATAGTGGAACGTGACAGGGTTCTCACACCCCATTCCCGGTGATATCCTTTACTCACATTGTTAACTCTCCCATTACCGGTACCCTTCGAAGCCGGTCACTGTAAAGTACTTATGTTGATCAAAGTCGAAGGTGGTGGCGGCATTTGGTAGTTTAAGTAACAATAAATGTAAGTCATAATTAGTATTAACTACGGTGGTGATACATTATAGCTACGTTATACCAAAAAGTAAGGTGATTCGATGAAATATCTGTACCCAAGTTGATCTTCGAGCGCTGTCAGATTTTTGGTAAATAGTCTCGCGACTTCAAACAATTTTGTTCAGTCAGTTTGGTCTAGTGGCTAAGGTATCAGCTACGCGAACGTGCATAATGCAACTGGCTGTGTTGGTTCGGATCCTTCTGGTGTGTTGACTTTCGGTTGCATATTGGCTTGGGGACCATTCATGGTTATTTGCATTTGTGTTCCTCTCATTGCCCCAAAAAAGTGAGGAAATTCGATGAAATATCTGTGCCCAAGTTTACCACAGAGGTCTGTCAGATGTTGGGTAAATACTCTCACGACTTCCAACATTTTTGTACAGTCAGTTTGGTCTAGTGGCAAAGGCACTAGATACGCGAAAAAGCGTAGTGCTACTGGCTGTCTGGGTTCGAATCCACCCGGGGTGTGGATTTTTTGTTGTATATTGGCAACATACCACTAGTTTGGTCTAGTGTCTAAGGTACCAAATATGTAAAGGTGCATAGTACTCCTAGCTGATTGGGTTTGTATCCTTATGGGGTTTTTAGTTTTCGTTTGCATATTAGCTTAGGGACCATGCATGTTTGTTTGCATTTGTGTTCCTCACATGGCCCATAAAATGTGACTTGATTTGATGAAATATCTGTGCCCAAGTTGAACTCTGTGCGCTGTCAGATGTTGGGTAAATAGTCTCACAACTTCCAAAATTTTTGTACAATCACTTTGGTCTAGTGGCCTTTGTAACAGATATGTGAAGATGCATAGTGCTCCTGGCTGTCTGGGTTCGAATCCTTGTGGGGTGTGGAGTTTTCAGTTGTATATTGGCTTGTTGACCATTCAAGCTTGTTCGCATTTGTGTTGCTTACGTGGCCCAACAAAGTGAGGTGATTCTATGAAATAACTATACCCAAGCCTACCACCAAGTGCCGTCGGGACGTTGGGGAAATAACCTCAGCTACCAACATATTTTGAACGGTCACGGTTTGTCTAGTGGTTAAGGTACTAGTTACGCCAGTTGCATAGTGCTCTTGACTTTAGTGTTCATCTCTGAGGTGTAGTGTTTTCAGTTATATATTTATATACTAGCAGTACCCGGCCACGCGTTGCTGTGACTCAGCAACGCATGTGTGTTGCTGAGCCACAGCAACCTTCCCTGTCCCCTTGTCCCCCTGACCATTCTCTCCTCACCTGTCCCCTAGGCCTCCCAACCATTCCCCACTCCACCGTCCCCCCTTCTTCCCCACTACACCATTCCCTCTTCCTTCCCACCATGCCCCACTCCCCGGTCCCTATTTCTTCCCCACCATTCTCCATTTCCCTATCCCCTCGGCCCCACCATCCAAACTCCCCCGTCCCTTCGTCCTTCCCCACTATTACCCTCTCCCTTGTCCCCTCGTCCTCCCCACCATCTCTCACTTCCGTCCCCTCGTCATCCGCACCGTTCCTCACTCCTTCGCTGATTCCTTCCCATGTGGTCTGATCTTCCCATCAAAAAATTGGGAACATCAAGTGACCTGATGTTCCCATCACTGAGGTATAAGAAAAACAATTCAAAAATTAAATGAAAGTATGAAAAAACAAAAAAATAAACTATACTCACGAAATGAACGGTATGGTAAACAACACAGCTGAAAAACCAAAGCAATTCACACAAAATAATTAAATCTAAATGAAAATAAACTAAAATCTATGAAAATTCAATTTATCAATGCAATCAGAAACATTGAAATGGAAATGTAACATATTTGGTATAGCATGTGTGTTGCTCTTACATGTGTTGTTTGTCAAGAAAAGCATAGTTTTACCAGTCACAGGTATGGCATCTATACTAGTACTTACGAAATGAACGGTATGGTAAACAACACAGCTCAATTCAAACACAATGTCACACAAAACAATTCAATAAAAAATTAAATAAATCGAAATCTATGAAAACAAAGTTTATCAATGCAATCTGAAGCATTGAAATGGAATTCGTAACATATTTAGTATAGGATGAATGTTGCTATTGCATGCAACAGATGGCACTGTTTTAAAAAAATAAAACGCATGTTTTTGCCTGTCACAGGGGGTGGCATCTATGTAGTAGGTATATAAAAAGAAGAACCTATTCGAATGCAACGTTGTGTCAAAATTTCAAAACAATTGGAGAAGAACATTCGGAGATTACAGTGTGTGTTGCTCTTACGTCCAACAGATGGTGCAGTTTTTCCAAAAAAGCAGGTTTTTTCCTGTCACAGTTGAGGCATGTATATAGTAGATATATAAAAAGACGCGCCAATTCGAATACAACGTTGTGTCAAAATTTCAAAGCAATCGGAAAAAAGTTTTAATGATTTCCCTCACACGAAAAACACAGGAAAAACACAGTTTTTCAGAAAAAGCATATATTTTTACTGTCACAGACGTGACATCAACATAGTATATATATAAATCCTGGCCGGATGCGAATGTATCATTGTGTGAAAATTTCAAAGCAGTCGGTGAAGAACTTTTGGAGATTTGCATTTATATATATATATATATATATATGGGGTGTGAGTTTTCAGTTATATATATATATATATATATATATATATATATATATATATATATATATATATATATATATATATATATATATATATATATATATATATTTATATATATATATATATATATATATATATATATATATATATATATATATATATATAAATATATATATATATATATATATATATATATATATATATATATATGTATATATATATATATATATATATATATATATATATATATATATATATATATATATATATATATATATATATATATATATATATATATATATATATATATTTCTATATATATATATTTATATATATATATGTATATATATATATATATATATATATATATGTCGTACCTAGTAGCCAGAACTCACTTCTCAGCCTACTATTCAAGGCCCGATTTGCCTAATAAGCCAAGTTTTCCTGAATTAATATATTTACTATAATTTTTTTCTTATGAAATGATAAAGCAACCCTTTTCTCTATGTATGAGGTCAATTTTTTTTTATTGGAGTTAAAATTAACGTAGATATATGACCGAACCTAACCAACCCTACCTAACCTAACCTAACCTATATTTATAGGTAAGGTTAGGTTAGGTAGCCAAAAAAAGCTAGGTTAGGTTAGGTTAGGTAGGTTAGGTAGACGAAAAAACATTAATTCATGAAAACTTGGCTTATTAGGCAAATCGGGCCTTGAATAGTAGGCTGAGAAGTGCGTTCTGGCTATTAGGTACGACATATATATATATATATATATATATATATATATATATATATATATATATATATATATGTCGTACCTAGTAGCCAGAACTCACTTCTCAGCCTACTATTCAAGGCCCGATTTGCCTAATAAGCCAAGTTTTCCTGAAATAATATATTTACTATAATTTTTTTCTTATGAAATGATAAAGCAACCCTTTTCTCTATGTATGAGGTCAATTTTTTTTTATTGGAGTTAAAATTAACGTAGATATATGACCGAACCTAACCAACCCTACCTAACCTAACCTAACCTATATTTATAGGTAAGGTTAGGTTAGGTAGCCAAAAAAAGCTAGGTTAGGTTAGGTTAGGTAGGTTAGGTAGACGAAAAAACATTAATTCATGAAAACTTGGCTTATTAGGCAAATCGGGCCTCGCATAGTAGGCTGAGAAGTGAGTTCTGGCTACTAGGTACGACATATATATATATATATATATATATATATATTTATATATATATATATATATATATATATATATATATATATATATATATATATATATATATATATTTCTATATATATATATATATATATTTCTATATATATATATATATATATATATACATATATATATATATATATATATATGTCGTACCTAGTAGCCAGAACTCACTTCTCAGCCTACTATTCAAGGCCCGATTTGCCTAATAAGCCAAGTTTTCCTGAATTAATATATTTACTATAATTTTTTTCTTATGAAATGATAAAGCAACCCTTTTCTCTATGTATGAGGTCAATTTTTTTTTATTGGAGTTAAAATTAACGTAGATATATGACCGAACCTAACCAACCCTACCTAACCTAACCTAACCTATATTTATAGGTAAGGTTAAGTTAGGTAGCCAAAAAAAGCTAGGTTAGGTTAGGTTAGGTAGGTTAGGTAGACGAAAAACAATAATTCATGAAAACTTGGCTTATTAGGCAAATCGGGCCTTGAATAGTAGGCTGAGAAGTGCGTTCTGGCTATTAGGTACGACATATATATATATATATATATATATATATATATATATATATATATATATATATATATATATATATATATATATATATAGATTAATAATTCTAACACAAATTTTCTCGATCTTTCTTACGTTTCTTTTCACTCTTGATGGTAATTCAAAGACCAATTCTCCAAAATTCATTTTTATTTCTAGTCTGACGCGACACTTGAGCGCGTTTCGTAAAACTTATTACATTTTCAAAGACTTTAGTTTACAAACACACAACTGAAACTGAATACAGCTTACACATCTTCGATTTTATATCTACATTTGGGTGAGGTGGATGAGGTGAAAACAAACTTTCAACAATGGGTATTGAATGGGTATTAAATTCAACACAAAACAATGGGTATTGAATGGAAGTAATTGTAGAAAGCCTATTGGTCTATATTTCTTGATGCTTCTATATTGGAACGGAGTCTTGAAGTGGGTAGAATATAGTTGTGCATTAATTGACTGTTGATTGCTGGTGTTGACTTCTTGATGTGTAGTGCCTCGCAGACGTCGAGCCTCCTGCTATCGCTGTATCTATCGATGATTTCTGTGTTGTTTGCTAAGATTTCTCTGGTGATGGTTTGGTTGTGGGAAGAGGCTATATGTTCCTTAATGGAGCCCTGTTGCTTATGCATCGTTAAATGCCTGGAAAGAGATATTGTTGTTTCAGTTGTGTGTTTGTAAACTAAAGTCTTTGAAAATGCAATAAGTTTTACGAAACGCGCTCAAGTGTAGCGTCAGACTAGAAATAAAAATGAATTTTGGAGAATTGGTCTTTGAATTACCATCAAGAGTGAAAAGAAACGTAAGAAAGATCGAGAAAATTTGTGTTAGAATTATTAATCTTACTTTTTCGGTCATATTTAATAATATATATATATATATATATATATATATATATATATATATATATATATATATATATATATATATATATATATATATGTCGTACCTAGTAGCCAGAACTCACTTTTTGGCCTACTATTCAAGGCCCGATTTGCCTAATAAGCCAAGTTTTCCTGAATTAATATATTTTTTCTATTTTTTTTCTTATGAAATGATAAAGCTACCCATTTCATTATTTATGAGGTCAATTTTTTTTATTGGAGTTAAAATTAACGTAGATATATGACCAAACCTAACCAACCCTACCTAACATAACCTAACCTATCTTTATAGGTTAGGTTTGGTTAGGTAGCCAAAAAAGTTAGGTTAGGTTAGGTTAGGTAGGTTAGGTAGTCGAAAAACAATTAATTCATGAAAACTTGGCTTATTAGGCAAATCGGGCCTTGCATAGTAGGCTGAGAAGTGCGTTCTGGCTACTAGGTACGACATATATATATATATATATATATATATATATATATATATATATATATATATATATATATATATATATATATATATATAACTGAAAACTCACACCCCAGAAGTGACTCGAACCCACCAAACTCTGGGGTGTGAGTTTTCAGTTGCATATTGTCCTGGGGACCATTCAGGCTTGTTCGCATATATATATATATATATATATATATATATATATATATATATATATATATATATATATATATATATATATATATGTCGTACCTAGTAGCCAGAACTCACTTCTCAGCCTACTATGCAAGGCCAGATTTGCCTAATAAGCCTAGTTTTCATGAATTAATGTTTTTTCGACTACCTAACCTACCTAACCTAACCTAACCTAACGTTTTCGGCTACATAACCTAACCTTTAAAGATAGGTTAGGTTAGGTAGGGTTGGTTAGGTTCGGTCATATATCTACGTTAATTTTAACTAGAAATAAAAAAAAATTTACCTCATACATTATGAAATGGGTAGCTTTATCATTTCATAAGAAAAAAATTAGAGAAAATATATTAATTCAGTAAAACTTGGCTTATTAGGCAAATCGGGCCTTGCATAGTAGGCTGAGAAGTGAGTTCTGGCTACTAGGTACGACATATATATATATATATATAAATATATATATATATATATATATATATATATATATATATATATATATATATATATATATATATATATCTATATATATATATATCTATATATATATATATAAATATATATATATATATATATATATATATATATATATATATATATATATATATATATATATATATATTTATCTATATATATATATATATATATATATATATATATATGTCGTACCTAGTAGCCAGAACTCACTTCTCAGCCTACTATTCAAGGCCCGATTTGCCTAATAAGCCAAGTTTTCCTGAATTAATATATTTACTATAATTTTTTTCTTATGAAATGATAAAGCAACCCTTTTCTCTATGTATGAGGTCAATTTTTTTTTATTGGAGTTAAAATTAACGTAGATATATGACCGAACCTAACCAACCCTACCTAACCTAACCTAACCTATATTTATAGGTAAGGTTAGGTTAGGTAGCCAAAAAAAGCTAGGTTAGGTTAGGTTAGGTAGGTTAGGTAGACGAAAAAACATTAATTCATGAAAACTTGGCTTATTAGGCAAATCGGGCCTTGAATAGTAGGCTGAGAAGTGCGTTCTGGCTATTAGGTACGACATATATATATATATATATATATATATATATATATATATATATATATATATATATATATATATATATATATATATATGTTTATGTATGTATGTATATATGTATGTATATGTATGTATGTATATATATATGTATGTATATGTATGTATATATATGTATATATATATATTTTTTTACCTAGAAGGCGTACCACCTCTGGTGCAAGTGTAGGAACCCATAGCCTCGGAGATGAAAATAAAGAGTACTCAAAGAAGACCTTGTGGATCTTCACTGAACACTTTGATATTTTTTTCTCTTACCACCCCTATTCTTTTGGTATGTATGTATATATATCTAACTTTATTTGAAAATTTCATTACACAAAAAGGGATACAACATTGGTTACATGGTGGGTACAAGGCAACTTGTCACAAGTTGTAGAGCTCTTCCAGCTCCTCAGATGGCGGGCAGGATCCATGAACGCAGTGAGCATTTCCTCTCTGGATCGCCACATTTAGGCGCTGAAAGAGAAAACTGGCAGCTCTCGGGTCTCTAGTAGTTTCAATTAGCTTGGACCCCAACTCCTTCAAAAAACCTAACAGCACTTTTACCCCAGGCACCAAGTGTCTCAGAGACAATGGGGACAAAATTGTAGTGGTGCTCAAGGTCTCTGTGTTTGTTGGAAATTTCCAACAGTTAATTTCATCCCTAATACAACAGGATGTATTTCCTGTATTAGGCTTCATACACATCTAATGTTCATTTAATAATCCTTAATACACCAGGATGTATTTCCTTGTATTAAGAGTAATAATTCATTAACACTACTAATACGTAGTTTAGTATTGTAGAAATTACATGATGTTCCACAACCTAATACAGTAAATTCTACAATACTAAACAAAATACAATAGTATAATTATCACTTGAATCCTTCTATCCGGTTCGAAGGACCATAAATTATGTGGGGAAATCTGGTGTAGGTATCGCTCTTAACTTATAATAATGATTAGCAATAGCAATTTCTTTATTGCTGTACTGTAATTAACTTCTAGTAACTGAATAGCAGTATCGTAGTCCTCATCACTAGGGACTAGGTGTTCAACAACTGCTTTTGCTTCATCTTCTAGGGTACTTTGCAAATATAGGAATTTATTAGGTTTGCTAATAGATTTCTTGGAGTTTACTAAGGAGTCGAATGTTTTCCATTAGCATTCAAAATTCTCATCATCTCTACCATGGAAGTGAAGAAGATTAATGGTAGGAAGACGAACTTCCTGGAGTGTTTCTCGTGTATTAGTTTCACTAGTGGTTAGAGTATTTTGAGAAACTGAGTCGCTCTGCAATTTTTCTAGAGCTTGTGTTAATCTATTTAGATGATCTTGGGTACCCTCCTCAAACATCTCCATCTCGGCATGGAAGGTATCTAGTTGATCTGGCTCAGCATTCTGTTGCATGAGAACTCTGAGATAGTTATCTGCAGCCTCAGTTGTTCTTTGCAACTTTTGCTTGGCCGTCTCTATGAGGTTTTCTAATACTTTGGCTGTGGCACCTGATTGTACCAGCTGATCACACTTATTCAACTGTCTAGTCACATGGCCTTTGTGACTCGTGTATGATCTAAAATATAATAAGCAATTGCTGGACATTTCTTCTGATGCACTGCCTGTGGATTTGGCTTAGTTGGTGCCATGGCTTGGTAATGTAAATAACTGGGGTACTGATTCATATATACGTGGAACCAGTACGGTTATTAATAGCCTAATATCTGATTCTTCAGTTAGGCTATGTGAATCCTACCTCACGTAGAGGTTAGCTTACCTACCTAATAGAAAACAGCTAATATTTGAGTGGTATTTCAGTGTCTACAGTAATTCCTCTGCTTAGCTCCTCATAATCAGCTTTGGATGGGTAGTGGCACTTCAATAACACTCAAATTGTACACAGTAAACATATATAATAAAATATAGAAAACACAATTTGTGTAAAATAATGATAAGTCCTACCCTGACTTGGGTTTGCACAATAATAAATGTTGACTAGGTTGTACTGCCTTGTACAATCCTAGTCTACTAATAATCCTACCTATCTAGGTTGGCTAGTAATAATGAGTTAGGCTAGAGTTGTACACTACAAAGTACAATTCCAGTCTAAGCATTCTATTCTACATGGATTGGCATAAAATGCTATAATACTACTGATGTGCAGATTCAGGATAGTGTTATGTTTTTGTGTTTTTATAATTTTTGAGTTATATGGAGTATATACAAGTGATTATATATGTATGACAACTATTCTACTACTACAAAGGATTATATATATGTAGCAGATATTTTTCTGCCATAATTCTATATATGTGGCAAGTATGCTGCCATGGAATTCAAAAGTAAGATTCGAAGAAGGCTTCGGTGATAAAGCGCCTCAAGGAATTGCACAAGTGCACCAGGTGCTTGTTGCAACACGATCCTAATACATACACCACCCCATTACACATATGTAACAGGTGCCACCAGGATCAACATCATTCAGCATTGTGTGTAGTTGATAGGCCTAAATCACCAAAACTCCAGGTGGAACAGGATACTTCCACCATTGTGCAGTGTTGTAAGGTGCGACAGGAGGTTAAGGTGCTTAACACCAAGTCTCGTAATAATGCCGTATTACCTACTGCACAACTACAATTAAATAGTAAGAATTCTAGAATCACTACAAGAGGTCTATTCGACCAGGGATCCCAGAAAACGTTCATCACTCAACAAGCAGCTAACCAGCTGAAACTTAAACCCTTGTGTAAGGTGACATTGAACATATCAGGATTCCTAGCAGATACTGGACCTCAAGAATTTGAAGTAGTATAACCACTAGTACGCCTAGGCGGTTATGTCCGACCTGTTAAGGCCATAGTAGTTAATCACATCCCTCTTGACATGAATGTCAAAGGTCTAAGAGACACAGCCAAATTTTTACAGAAAAATAGAATCAAGTTGGCTGACTCCAAGATAAAGTCTGACCACCTCACCAATGTAGACCTATTAGTTGGGACAGACCATTATTATCAGTTCATTACTGGAACTACAAGCCAGCATGGAATGAACTTGTTGGATTCAACAGGAGGCTACTTACTTACAGGTAGAGTCTTGAACCTGAAGAAGCCTATGCCAGCTGACAACCAACATTAATTCCAGATTGAGTTCGGTACAATTAGTACTAGCCGAATTAGTTTCTATGGATCTCAGTGGATTAATCAGTGGTCAGTAGCCTAAGAATTGGCTGCAGGTCACCGCGACAAATACCATTGACCCCACTGTAGAACCAGAACCATTCTCGACAGTAATAATTGACCACATTCAGTCTTTATAGCATTTCATAACATCTAATCGCCTTTATAGCATCTTAGGTAAGTCTTCCAGAGAAGACTGCATTTATATCAAGTCATCTGGACTAGGATTTAGTAATCCATTTAATGTGATACACCTGCAGGGTTGTATCAGTTTTGTTTGAGCTCCTTCTGCTTTCTTGTCTCTGCCCACAAGCATCTTAGAGACAGTTTGGAGAAGTATCTTAGCACAAGCAAAATTGAACTTTACAACAGCCTGTAAGCGAACATTTACCAGAAGACTATCAGCAGTGAAACTTAATAGAATAAACTCATCTTATCTTTTTCCAGATTGAGTCTGGTACAGTTATTACTAGCCGAGTTAGTTTCTATGAATCTCAGAGAATAAATCAGTGACTAGTAGCCTAAACCGATTCACGTCACAGCGACACTTGTCATTGACCTCACTGCAGACCCAAGACTATTCTCGACAGTAATAATTGACCACATTCGGTCTTCATATAAGTTATGTACTTAATTATAGCTCCAGAGAGTTATAGTACTGTAACTCAATGTATATAAACCGAATAGGTTTATTACTCACTTAGAATCTTTAGGTTGCTATATGTGTTTAGTTATACTTCCAGAGAAGTTATATCACTGTAGCCTAACGTATATAATTTGCATTTACCCTCTACTTAGGTAGATTAGGGACATTAGTTAGGGTCAGCAAGTTAAATCTGTACTCGCTATAGCATACCACTGACTGCATTTATAGAGACTGATGCTCAGATACTCTGTTCTCTATTTTATCTAGATTTTAGCTAGGTTAGGAATTTAGTTATTATCATTACATAGCCTAAATTACCTTGTACAGCAAGAACTACACATTAGGCTAAATTTAATCTTGTATAAACACTTAGAATTTCTCATTTGATGTTGAGGTGATTTGTGAGTCTGCAGTGATCAGTTAGTGTCTAGTAACTCATCCAGTTACATGTCACTGCGACCCTAGACACTGATCTCACTGTAGTTTCGGTATCTCCTTGATCTCAAAGAGACATTATTAATCATTACATAGATGTACCCGTGATAACAGATCATACCTGTCACACAGATCCGGGACATTCATTATGTACATACTAACCTACTAACATATAAGAATGTAATTTCAGGGAATAGGTACGTTAGGCCTTAACATTGAACTACGACCCGTAATTTTCCGCCCCGGAATTATGTTGGAAATTTCCAACAGTTAATTTCATCCCTAATACAACAGGATGTATTTCCTGTATTAGGCTTCATACACATCTAATGTTCATTTAATAATCTTTAATACACCTGGATGTATTTCCTGTATTAAGAGTAATAATTCATTAACACTACTAATACGTAGTTTAGTATTGTAGAATTTACTGTATTAGGTTGTGGAACATCATGTAATTTCTCCTAGAATTGTGTAGTGTTGCGTCAGCCACGCACGGGGGATAAAATTTCCACATACCTTTAGATCTAACACCAATGTAACCATTTACTTTCCTTTAATAGGAATAATAATTTAGTAATAGGTTTACTTTTAGTATACAATAGTTTACTGGAATTTCTTTACCCAGCTTAATCGCTGTTCCAGTTAATCATATCATAATCTAACATCATTTCCACCACCAAGCCCGTATTGTTTTATTTGTGCCGTCTACATTAACTGACGTGCACTGTGAGAATTAAACATCACCACATAAAATATTTATCTTAATCATCAAGAGTGTTCATACACGCCCCCTTCCCTATTTAGCGTTAATAAATAAATATAATTTATGCTCGAATCCTCACGGCGAGCTATTGCGCATGCGCGACTTTGGGGAAGGAGAAGGGAGAGGACTCTCGCCATATTTGCGATCAACAAGTGGTGATCCGTAAGCTGTCCAAAAATCTTCTCATCTACCCGACATCCGAACATCTTTAGATGCCAGATTGAGGACGCAGCTTCCCAGAATCACGGACACCAGTTCGGCAAGCATTTTTACCTCATTTGTTCTATTTAACGAGCTCTTAAATAAGATCATGTAGGTGCCATGTCGTTATGATGCGGGCGTAAAAATAATCTCATGTAAGTGTAGCTCTTTCCCCTCCAAATATTTAGATATTACCGTATATGTGTGTGAATGCTAGTTTGGAGGTGGAAATTACGGGATTATCATTATTGCAGCATGGTGCAACACCCTGAGGAAGCGTGTGACCGCCATACCCTCACGTGCGCCAACTTAACATTATCTCAAACTGTTTCCAGCCAGACGTACAGTGGACTGCATCTACGTCCTCTGTCACAGCTGAGACATAATCAGTTTTCATTGTAGATAGTAGTTTATTATTTAGAGTCCATATCCATATATATATACCTACATATCTGATACTGCTAGTTATGCATTATTAATCTTCATATGGCAGTAGTATTTTGCATTATATATTTTACTCATTATTTATGTGTGTGCATATAATAATTATTATTATTGCATAATATGTGTTCCACATAGATTAATCTTATAGAATACCCCCCCAAATTGTGTCATGGGAGGCTGGCTCTAGAATTATATAATTTACAGTCATTGCTTAATTAATGGAATTTATTCATATAATCATAGATCTATAAGCTACTGATTTCTCATTTAATTACTCATTCTGGTCCTTCGAGCTATCTTAGAATTTATAATTATTTTTGTTACGAACCCGGATCCAGCGTCCGAGCACGGAGCAGTGACGACCGCGCCATCTGTGGGTCAGCTCCCGAAACCCCCTCCAAACGGACGACGACACCTGGTGAGGGCGACGTGTACTGGCTACGAGGGCCAGTTGCCAGTCCTGTTCAGCGCTCAACACAGCCGCTGCTGACCTCTGGTGAGGTGGTGCTCAGACACCAGCGCCATCTATGGAGTGGATAGGTGGGCGTTTGTGTCTGAGCCTGTAAGTGAGGTGCCTTAGTGTGTCCCAGTTATTGATGACGTGTCTGCTTACAGAGTCGACCTGGGACTGCTGTGATGGAAGTTGAGTCAGTCTACCCGAGGTACCCGTCTCCATACCTTGTGCTTTGCTGCAGCAGCTGTGAAGTCGTCCCCCGGAAGAACACTGTGGTGTTACCCTGCCAGTGGAGTGGCAGTAGAAGGATTACCCGGGACCGACTGCTGGAGACGATTATCCACTGGGGTACTGAGGACAGGAGAGTGATTTGTGGTATCACACGAGGCTCCTGTCTAGGGCGTTACCCCAATATCGCCCGTGGAGTGGCCTGACCAGCCTTGCTGATCCGGAACCTGCCAGCAGACTTGCTGGACGTGTGGTTGACGGCCTCCACGGCGGTGTCCCCAGTGGACCTGTGTTTTGGCTGACCTGTGGCCAGGGTAGGCTCAGCATTCTCAGAGGATTCGTTGTGAGGCCACGAATATTATATTATATTAAGTTTTTGCCTTTATTTCCCTTCCCCTTTAAGTTACTTGCGTCACGGATCACATCCCTTGAAAGCCACTACTGGCTTGGGGTCGGATACAACTTCCTCTAACAACATCAGAGTAAGAACCCCGTTGCGTCCCGAGAGGGCCGTAACATAATTGGCATCCCCAGCGGGATCCGTCCCCTTGTTAAGTATGTTTGACAGGGGTGGTGAAGTAGCGTAATCCCTGTATATAATTCCCCCTGTGTGACGTTATACGTCCTGTGCGGTGCTCAAGAGTGACTAAGTGCAATATTGTGCAGTGCGGTGCTCGCTGTGACTAAGCGATTAAGTGCAATATTGAGTAGTGCGGTGCTCAGTGATTCAGTGCAATATTGTAGAGCGAAGGATTCGCTGGGATTAAGTGCGATATTGCGTAGTGTGGTGCCCGAAGTGATTACGTGCAATATTGGCAAGTGCAGTGTTTGGTGCAATAAAGTGCAATATTGACGTAGAACTGTGCTCGGTGCGTTAAGTGCTAAAGTTTAAGCGGTGTGTCAAGTGCTAGTGTTTAGTTAAGTGTTCCATCGGTGACAATGGCAGAGAAAGCTACCATCGATGATCTGGACGATGTGCAGGCTTTTCTGAACAGAGAGGACTGTCTTGCCAGATTAAAGTATCTAAGCAAACCGGAACTTGTACTAGTGAGCGCCTACCTGGAGATCAAGATCCGTGCCAGTGATTCCCGTGTGGAGATCTTGTCCAAGGTTCACCGGCACCTGAAGGCAGAAGAGAAACAGGAAGGCGAGGCTCCTAGTACAAAGGAAGGTGAGGAAATAGCTTCCACGGAAAAGGAAGATAAGGGCAGCGACGTTGACAGTGATGCAGGTGAGCTTAATATCAGCTTCCTAACAGTCAAGATGCGTGCCCTAGAAATAAATCGTGAAATAGAATGGAAGAAATTAGAAATGGAACGAGAGAGACAAGATAAAGAATTAGAGATGAGACGTTTAGAATTAGAAGAAAGGAAAGCAGAAAGAGAAAGAGAAGAGAAACGAGAAAGAGAAGAACGAGAAAGAGAAGAGAAACGAGAAAGAGAAGAACGAGAAAGAGAAGAGAAACGAGAAAGAGAAGAACGAGAAAGAGAAGAGAAACGAGAAAGAGAAGAACGAGAAAGAGAAGAGAAACGAGAAAGAGAAGAACGAGAAAGAGAAGAGAAACGAGAAAGAGAAGAACGAGAAAGAGAAGAGAAACGAGAAAGAGAAAGAGAAGAACGAGAAAGAGAAGAGAAACGAGAAAGAGAAAGAGAAGAACGAGAAAGAGAAGAGAAACGAGAGAGAGAAGAACGAGAAAGAGAAAGAGAAGAAAGAGAAAGAGAAGAGAAACGAGAGAGAGAAGAACGAGACAGGCAAGAACGACGAGACAGAGAGGAAAGAGAGAGACAACATGAACTAGAAGTATTGCGATTAGGCGGTGGTCGGAGGCCGACAACGGACACCAGCGGTTTCGATCCGGTAAGAAACATCAAAATGGTCCCCAAATTCAATGAGAGGGAAGTTTCGAAGTTTTTTGCAGCCTTCGAGAAAGTCGCTGCCTCTTTGGAGTGGCCAAGGGAGAATTGGGCCATCATGATACAGTCAGTCTTGACTGGGAAGGCCCAAATCGCCTACTCCACGTTATCCCTTGACGATTCCGGCGATTATGACAAGGTGAAGAAGGTCGTGCTCATGGCGTACCAATTGGTACCTGAAGCATACAGGCAGAAGTTCCGAAACCTGAAGAAGACCTCAGAGCACACTTTCACCGAATTCGCCACCATCAAGGAGCGACTTTTTCAGGAATGGTGTGCCTCTCGGAAGGTGGAGACCAAGGAAGACCTCGAGCAGCTTATACTGCTAGAGGACTTCAAGGATTGTTTGTCTGGAGACCTGAAGACGTATTTAGAGGAACAGCAGGTAGAGACCTTGAGTGCGGCAGCCACCATGGCTGAAGAGTATATCCTGACTCATAGGCCTTCTGCTAAGTACGTCCCAAGGCATTACCAACGCCGGTTTGATAAACCTCAGGACGAAGAGGAGGCCCCCGTCCCTCCTCTTCCTCCTCCACAACACTACCCTCCTCTTCCTCCTTCACAGCACTACCCTCCTCTTCCTCCTCCAGAACACTACCCTCCTCTTCCCCCTCCACAACACTACCCTCCTCTTGCTCCTCTACAACACTACCCTTCTCCTCCTCCTCTACATTACTACCCTCCTCTTCCTCCTCTACAACACTACCCTCCTCTTACTCCTCCACAACACTACCCTCCTCTTCCTCCTCCACAACACTACCCTCCTCTTCCTCCTCCACAACACTACCCTCCTCTTCCTCCTCCACAACACTACCCTCCTCTTCCTCCTCCACAGCACTACCCTCCTCTTCCTCCGCCACAGCACTACCCTCCTCTTCCTCCTCCACAGCACTACCCTCCTTCCTCCTCCACAACACTACCCTCCTCTTCCTCCTCCACAACACTACCCTCTTCTTCCACCTCCACAACACTACCCTCCTCTTCCTCCTCCACAAAACTACCCTCCTCTTCCACCTCCACAACACTACCCTCCTCTTCCTCCTCAACAACACTACCCTCCTCTTCCTCCTCCACAACACTACCCTCCTCTTCCTCCTCCACAACACTACTCTCCTCTTCCTCCTCCACAACACTACTCTCCTCTTCCTCCTCCACAACACTACAATCCTCTTCCTCCTCCACAACACTACCCTCGTCCTCCTCCTCCTCCTCCTCCGCAACACTACCCTCTTCTTCCTCCCCCTCAACACTACCCTCCTCCTCCTCCTTCTCCTCCACAACACTACCTTCCTCTTCCACCTCAATAACACTTCCCTCCTCTTCCTCCTCCACAAAACTACTCTCCTCTTCCTCCTCCACAAGACTACCCTCCTCTTCCTCCTCCACAACACTACCCTCCTCTTCCTCCTCAACAGCACTAAACTCCTCCACAAAACTGCACTCCTCTTCCTTCTCCACAACACTACCCTCCTCTTCCTCCTCCACAACACTTTCCTCCTCCTTCTCCTCCACAGCACTACCCTCCTCTTCCTCCTCCACAACACTTTCCTCCTCCTCCTCCTCCACAACACTACCCTCCTCCTCCTCCTCCACAACACTACCTTCCTCTTCCACCTCAACAACACTTCCCTCCTCCTCTTCCTCCACAACACTACGCTCCTCTTCCTCCTCCACAACACTACCCTCCTCTTCCACCTCCACAACACTACCCTCCTCTTCCTCCTCAACAACACTACCCTCCTCTTCCTCCTCCACAACACTACCCTCCTCTTCCTCCTCCACAACACTACCCTCCTCCTCCACAACACTACCTTCCTCTTCCACCTCAACAACACTTCCCTCCTCGTCCTCCTCCACAACACTACCCTCTTCTTCCTCCTGCACAAAACTTCCCTCCTCCTCCTCCTCCTCCTCCTCCATAACACGACCTTCCTCTTCCACCTCCACAATTCTTCCCTCTTCCTCTTCCTCCACAACACTACGCACCTCTTCCTCCTCCACAACTCTACCCTCCTCTTTCCCCTCCACAACACTACCCTCCTCTTCCTCCTCTACAACACTACCCTCCTCTTCCCCCTCCACAACACTACCCTCCTCTTACTCCTCTACAACACTACCCTCTTCTTCCTCCTCCATAACACTACCCTCCTTTTCCTCCTCCACAACACTACCCCTCGTCTTCTTCCTCCACAAAACTACCCTCCTCTTCCTCCTCCTCAACACTACCCCTCCTCTTCCTCCTTCACAAAACTACCCACCTCTTCCTCCTCCACAACACTACCCTCCTCTTCCTTTTCCACAACACTTCCCTCCTCCTCTTCCTCCACAACACTACCCTCCTCTTCCTCCTCCACAACACTACCCTCCTCTTCCTCCTCCACAACACTACCCTCTTCTTCCTCCTGCACAAAACTTCCCTTCTCCTCCTCCTCCTCCTCCACAACACGACCTTCCTCTTCCATCTCCACAACACTTCCCTCCTCTTCTTCTTCCACAACACAACCCACCTCTTCATCCTCCACAACACTACCCTCCTCTTCCTCCTCCACAACACTACCCTCTTCTTCCTCCTGCACAAAACTTCCCTCCTCCTCCTCCTCCTCCATAACACGACCTTCCTCTTCCTCCTCCACAATTCTTCCCTCTTCCTCTTCCTCCACAACACTACCCACCTCTTCCTCCTCCACAACACTACCCTCCTCTTCCTCCTCCACAACACTACCCTCCTCTTCCTCCTTCACAGCACTACCCTCCTCTTCCTCCTCCAGAACACTACCCTCCTCTTCCCCCTCCACAACACTACCCTCCTCTTGCTCCTCTACAACACTACCCTTCTCCTCCTCCTCTACATTACTACCCTCCTCTTCCTCCTCTACAACACTACCCTCCTCTTACTCCTCCACAACACTACCCTCCTCTTCCTCCTCCACAACACTACCCTCCTCTTCCTCCTCCACAACACTACCCTCCTCTACCTCCTCCACAAGACTACCCTCCTCTTCCTCCTCCACAGCACTACCCTCCTCTTCCTCCTCCACAGCACTACCCTCCTCTTCCTCCTCCACAGCACTTCCCTCCTTCCTCCTCCACAACACTACCCTCCTCTTCCTCCTCCACAACACTACTCTCTTCTTCCACCTCCACAACACTACCCTCCTCTTCCTCCTCCACAAAACTACCCTCCTCTTCCACCTCCACAACACTACCCTCCTCTTCCTCCTCAACAACACTACCCTCCTCTTCCTCCTCCTCAACACTACCCTCCTCTTCCTCCTCCACAACACTACTCTCCTCTTCCTCCTCCACAACACTACTCTCCTCTTCCTCCTCCACAACACTACCCTCCTCTTCCTCTTCCACAACACTACCCTCGTCCTCCTCCTCCTCAACACTACCCTCCTCCTCCTCCTCCGCAACACTACCCTCTTCTTCCTCCCCCACAACACTACCCTCCTCCTCCTCCTCCTCCTCCTCCTCCACAACACTACCTTCCTCTTCCACCTCAACAACATTACCCTCCTTCCTCCTCCACAACACTACCCTCCTCTTCCTCCTCCACAAGACTACCCTCCTCTTCCTCCTCCACAGCACTACCCTCCTCTTCCTCCTCCACAGCACTACCCTCCTCTTCCTCCTCCACAGCACTACCCTCCTTCCTCCTCCACAACACTACCCTCCTCTTCCTCCTCCACAACACTACTCTCTTCTTCCACCTCCACAACACTACCCTCCTCTTCCTCCTAAACAAAACTACCCTCCTCTTCCACCTCCACAACACTACCCTCCTCTTCCTCCTCAACAACACTACCCTCCTCTTCCTCCTCCTCAACACTACCCTCCTCTTCCTCCTCCACAACACTACTCTCCTCTTCCTCCTCCACAACACTACTCTCCTCTTCCTCCTCCACAACACTACCCTCCTCTTCCTCTTCCACAACACTACCCTCGTCCTCCTCCTCCTCAACACTACCCTCCTCCTCCTCCTCCGCAACACTACCCTCTTCTTCCTCCCCCACAACACTACCCTCCTCCTCCTCCTCCTCCTCCTCCACAACACTACCTTCCTCTTCCACCTCAACAACATTACCCTCCTTCCTCCTCCACAACACTACCCTCCTCTTCCTCCTCCACAGCACTACCCTCCTCTTTCTCCTCCACAGCACTACCCTCCTTCCTCCTCCACAACACTACCCTCCTCTTCCTTCTCCACAACACTACCCTCTTCTTCCACCTCCACAGCACTACCCTCCTTCCTCCTCCACAACACTACCCTCCTCTTCCTCCTCCACAACACTACCATCTTCTTCCACCTCCACAACACTACCCTCCTCTTCCTCCTCCACAAAACTACCCTCCTCTTCCACCTCCACAACACTACCCTCCTCTTCCTCCTCAACAACACTACCCTCCTCTTCCTCCTCCTCAACACTACCCTCCTCTTCCTCCTCAACAACACTACTCTCCTCTTCCTCCTCCACAAGACTACCCTCCTCTTCCTCCTCCACAACACTACCCTCCTCTTCCTCCTCAACAGCACTACCCTCCTCCACAAAACTGCACTCCTCTTCCTTCTCCACAACACTACCCTCCTCTTCCTCCTCCACAACACTTTCCTCCTCCTTCTCCTCCACAGCACTACCCTCCTCTTCCTCCTCCACAACACTTTCCTCCTCCTCCTCCTCCACAACACTTCCCTCCTCCTCTTCCTCCACAACACTACGCTCCTCTTCCTCCTCCACAACACTACCCTCCTCTTTCACTTCCACAACACTACCTTCCTCGTCCTCCTCCACAACACTACCCTCTTCTTCCTCCTGCACAAAACTTCCCTCCTCCTCCTCCTCCTCCATAACACGACCTTCCTCTACCTCCTCCACAATTCTTCCCTCTTCCTCTTCCTCCACAACACTACGCACCTCTTCCTCCTCCACAACTCTACCCTCCTCTTCCTCCTCCACAACACTACCCTCCTCTTCCTCCTTCACAGC
Organism: Procambarus clarkii; assembly: GCF_040958095.1. Taxonomy (NCBI): domain Eukaryota; kingdom Metazoa; phylum Arthropoda; class Malacostraca; order Decapoda; family Cambaridae; genus Procambarus; species Procambarus clarkii. The sequence goes on along the minus strand of NW_027189137.1, from coordinate 2,550,002 downwards.
ACTACCCTCCTCTTCCTCCTCCAGAACACTACCCTCCTCTTTCCCTTCCACAACACTACCCTCCTCTTCCTCCTCTACAACACTACCCTCCTCTTCCTCCTCCACAACACTACCCTCCTCTTACTCCTCTACAACACTACCCTCCTCTTCCTCCTCCATAACACTACCCTCCTTTTCCTCCTCCACAACACTACCCCTCGTCTTCTTCCTCCACAAAACTACCCTCCTCAACACTACCCCTCCTCTTCCTCCTTCACAAAACTACCCACCTCTTCCTCCTCCACAACACTACCCTCCTCTTCCTTTTCCACAACACTTCCCTCCTCCTCTTCCTCCACAACACTACCCTCCTCTTCCTCCTCCACAACACTACCCTCCTCTTCCTCCTCCACAACACTACCCTCTTCTTCCTCCTGCACAAAACTTCCCTTCTCCTCCTCCTCCTCCTCCACAACACGACCTTCCTCTTCCATCTCCACAACACTTCCCTCCTCTTCTTCTTCCACAACACAACCCACCTCTTCTTCCTCCACAACACTACCCTCCTCTTACTCCTCCACAGCACTACCATCCTCTTCCTCCTCCACTGCACTACCCTCCTCTTCTACGCTTGTATTGGACTAGTGGAAGATCCAAGTCTCACTAATACCTTAACTACTTGGTATTCACGAGGTCCACTATTAGTCAAGAAACCAGAAATATTTAACCTCACACTTTTGGCACGTTTTAAATTTAACTGCTCGACTAACTGTTGTGTAATGAAGGTTTTCTGTGATCCTTGATCAAAAAGACCTCTAGTGTTAACTCTAGATCTCCGGTTTATTAGTCTAAGTTGAGCTGTAGGCAGAGTGGTATTATTGCCTGACTCAGTAGCAAGTACATTTATTTCTTGATGCACTTTGCAATATTGCACTGTGGTAGAATTCGTGGAATTCTCCCCAGTGGTCATGGTTGGTGTAGAAGATTTTCTACATAAGGCGTAGTGATGTACACCTTGGTTGCATCTGTTGCAGGAACGAAGCTGCACTACACATTTTTTTGGGATCATGAGAGCCCATGCACTTGGTGCACTTATGTATTTCTTGCAACCTTTTAATCCTAGTATTATAAGTAGTATAAACAGAGCATTGGTAGGTGGCATGTCCTTGATTACAAAACAGACACCTTCTCTCCTTGTTTGACTTGGTCTCTTTAGTAGACAAGTCATTGGTTATCTCAGAAGGAGACACCGAATAAGTACCTACATTTCCACTTCTTTTCCCAGTGGATGGAGTAGTCTTGGATTTATATTTACTAGACTTATTCAAAGTCTGTTTGGGTTTGACTGAAGTGTCAGTATTAGTTGGTTTAGACTCAGGTTTAATTTTATCATGAGTCTTCAACCTGTTAACCGTTATTCTCAGTCCCTCGAATATATGGTCAAGAGTGAGAAACTCGGTATTATAGTGTGAGCAGAGCTCTGTCAAGACATTTCGAGGTAATTTCCTCTGCAAAAGTAACTTGATTGACCATTCTGAAGCTGGTATATCAACTTTAGTACCTAAGGCCTTTACTAGAGACTCTACTTCTAGTCTGAAGCTTTGAAGTGACTCTGGTCTACTATTTGGTGCATTCAGATCTAGCAATTGGTAATAGAGGGTAGCTATACTTAACTCTTTGTTGCAATAGTTCAACTTCAACAGTTTTATAGCTTCCTCATAATTACTCTCATCGAGAGTTAGGTTATGTATGACCTTTATAGCTTATAAATTTATGTACTTAGCAGCTCTCTGGTAGTATTCTGGTGTTACTCCCCAACGATTATCTTGACTTGGTTGGCGAGGTTCCACTAACGTGAATACTACCGAATTACTGATGAGCTTGAAAGAAGAAATTATGGCTTTAAGGTACTTGATCACCTCAGCTGGATGACGAGTAGGATGGATGTCATTACCACCTAAGTATATAATGGTTAGATGGTGAGGCCACTCTAACGCAGGTGTTAGTGTGGAATTGTTATAAAAGTTATGAGCTGTTGCTCCTGGTGACCTAAAGATTCTTACTTCTGTATGAGGTATAGGTCTAAGTGTTGTGGGTATTTGACTGTGTCCCACTAGTGCTACCTTATACATGAGGTGAAAGTAGCAATGAATTGGTGTGACTTAGACTAACTTATGTGTTACGCTGTTGGCAGACACAATTAATTAAATGGTTAGTCTAGATTACATCACACAAGGATTAGTTATTACTAATTAGTATTTATAATTATAATTTATGTTTATTCGGTTCGATAAGGACCATATTGTGGGACATTTGGGGCTTGACTCTATTTACTTAAATATTAATGTAATGAAAATCAATTACGAAGGACCACCTGCTTTTATAGTAAAGAGGGAAACTAATAAGATGTGATCATTAGAAAATTCCTAGATGAACCAGTAACTATGGATAAATACTAGAGAATATAATCACTTGTATAATTAATGGGCTGTATATAATTTAACTGAATCAAAGACTCAAACACCTACATTGGGGGGTTATTACTAGAACTTCATATATGTCTAGGAACTAGTGTGGTTCGTTCACCAGTTCATTATGCAATAATCTAATCCTATGACCAATTATAGAATCAATAAAACAATCACCAATAAGAACATAGATTATGAACATGAGAAATTAATGATTATAATAAACACGTGTTAATCCAGAAAACAGTGATCCATAGTAATAATACACTACAGATAATGTAATTAAAGGAATACGGAAAAAGGTCTTAGCTTGAAGACGTTTTCCAAGACATCGGTTATGACTCATCCTCGGAATCTCCTGAACTCATCATGGAACACTGGGAGATGATTAACACGGGAAATGACAGCTCGGGGAATTCTTCACACACGCTGCAAATCAAAATATATTCAGTAGCAACATATTAGGCTGCTAAATATCTATGTTCAAGAAATTAAAATGGAGAGTGGAGACAGATAATAACCTGTGGTTTGTTTTAGTTGCTCGGCGTAACGACAAGCTACCCAGCTATAACCTATCCATAATGATGTATCAAAAGGGAATTAAGGTACTTAGCTAATAGAGCACTGTGTAAGTTGAGGCTTGCCGAAGCTCGCGTCCTAGGTTCTGTCGTCGTAATAATGAACACGTGGTGTCGAGCCTAGCCTAGATGCTGACGCGCTTCTCTGGCCGGTCACGTTAGTCTACACGGAACCAATTAACAGGTTCCCGGCGAAACGTCAAGTTAATTCTCGTTGACGATCCACCACGAGGGTGACACTATAAACCAGCTAAGTTGCTATATTCTGCAACAATTCTTCACAACTCACAGTGGCGACTTTCCTCCTCCCCGTTCTCGGTGGCGTCCACTCCAGCAATGGCGTCTCCTCTCCCCCCGCTCCGCGTCCCGCATTTGATACACAAATTATTTACTACGAATAATATCTTTTCTCGCAGTTGTGATTAAAATGCTCGGATAAGGACGGGTTTATTATTCAGAGGAGTTAAATATTATTATTTGCCCGTTTTACGATGGTAAACAAGCAATGGAGATGAATTAAAGTCTCTCCAGGGCATTCACGCGTGACGTTAATTTTATTACCAGATAACAGTTGTAACTATAAACGCTCTATTTGGCATTAGTTGGGGATCAGTTTATCTGTAAATAATTATCACACAGAACACCGTTGTTTTATAGAGAATCAAACTCAATTCTCAGACACACTGGATATAGATGTGTTTATTATAATGGAATCTGACGCAATACTGGCGTCTGGTGACGTAAGAATTCTAGCCTTATTGTACAGATACAATTATTAGTACATTTGAACTCTACGGTTGATTAATTTTAATTACTACAGTGATTAGTAGATTTAGTAATAATTAATAATAATACAACAGTGTTGTATTATTGTTGGAAATTTCCAACATGAACAGTGTTGGAAAGATTCCTTTGACTATTTTTTGGTTGATTGGATAATAAGTTTAGTTGAGAAATGAGGAAAGTGACTATGTTTTAGTTGATTGGCAAAAGATTTAGATAAGAAGTTACAAGTAAGGTTTGTCTTTGTAAATTTGGAACTGAATAAAGTGTATATTTGTTTAAGAACGGGGTTGGTAGAACTATTAAGTTGACTACGAGAATTACTTTGACATAGTTTTGCAAATAAAAACTTGGTGACTAAAATTGTTGAGGGAACTGTATGGCAGTATAATATTATTTGACAAAGAACTAGTTAGTGAATGGAAGAAACAAATTGGTTTAAAGAAACAAAGAACATAAAAAAAATTGAGGTTAAGTAGGGGAATGAACACAGTGAACATACGGTGAACACAGAAAACATGTAAGAAAAAGTTGATGAATAGAGTTAACATGCAGGGAATATGAACTTATAGAGAATATGAGGACATGATAAGGAACATAGGGAATACAAAGAATGAACACTGAACATGTGGAGAACAAGCTAAGAACATTGAGAACATGAATATTGAGTATAAAAGTTATACAGAGAACATATGATGTACATGAAAACATGACAAAGAACATAGTGAACATACGGGGAAAATGGTAGAAAAAAATTTGAACTGAGCATGCTGTGAACATTTGCAGAACATGGAATGAACACAGAAAAAATGTGAAGAACACAGCTGAATATAGAGAAAATATGCAAATACAGTATGATGATTATTGAAGGTTTGGATACGTTGGGAATGAAAGATAATTACACAGGTTGGGGTTTTGTGACTACTCTGATAAAGAGTTAGGCTGGAGAGGGACTTGATCGGATATATTTATGTTCGATGATCTAAGACAGAGGAAATGGAGCTTGGCTAATGTCCAGATTAATTTTACTACGTTAGAAATAAGGTGATCTTAAATCTCAGGGTGATTTAGTTGGAAAATAAAGAACTTGTACAAAATGAACTAAGCTGGGGGACAAGAGTTGAAACTTGATAACTGAACTGGTTTTTATTTACTATGTCTGAAAATGTAGTTGGGTGTTTAAATCTCAGGGGGATTTGGACTGATAGTAATGAATTTACAGGAATGAACCTGGACAGAGGACAAGAGCTAGAGTTTTATAATTGTTTACATCATATTTACTATGTCTGAAATACAGAGGGTAAAAATTTCAGGGAAATTGATGGGTTATTAAAAAGATACGAGAGAGAACTAAGGTGGGGACGAGAGCTGGAGCTCGTTAACTGTTTTGATCTTATTTACGGTGCATGAAATACAGAGGGTAAAAATTTCAGGGGAATTGATAGGATATTAACAAAGACTTGAGGGTGGGGGACAAGAGCTGGAGCTCAGTAACTGACTTGATCTTATTTACTACGACTGAAATATGACTGTTTAAAATTTAAGGGAGATTGGACTGCTAGTAGCGAAAATGTGGTCTCTGTCAAATTTGGGTCTTCAATTGGACTCTGATTAATTTCGATCATGAACTGGACTCTAATGAAAATTGGGTAGAAAATGGACTCTGTCAAATTTCTGTCATTAATTGGACTCTGACGAATTTCTGTTGATAATTGGACTCTGATGAAATTTGAGCTTAAAACTGTCTCTGACTAATTTTGCTAGAAAACTGGACTCTGGCGAATTTCTGTTGATAATTGGACTCTGATGAACTATGAGCTTAAAACTGTCTCTGACTAATTTTGCTCACAAATTGGAAATTCATTTTTAGGTATAAAATGGTCTCTGACGAAATTCTGTCTATAACTGGGCTCTGTTCAATTTTGGTCTTTACAGGTGAAATAGTCGTAAATGGATATAAAACTAAATGTTATGGCTAAGTTGTCTATTTTCCTTAATAAAACATCTAAGACAATATTCTCTGAAAATGGTATTTTTTTACAAAATTTGGTCAGAAACATATAAATAAACTTCTATGATTATTTGAAACTCTGAAATATTTTCTTAAAACTGAACTCTGAAAAAATTTGAGTTTCTCCCATATGAACTTTAACAAACTTGTGTGAACTTATTTTCATCATAAGAACTTTTAACAAACTTTTAAAATCTCAGAAATTATTTTCCTCATAAGAATTCCTTAACTCCAAATCTGTGACTGGCCAAATTCACCTGGAACCCCCGAAGATCCACAGGGGATTTTCGAAATTTACCTGAAAACCTTGACTCACACAGACGATTTTTCCGAAGTTGAAAACAGGCAAAATATGTCCATAGAGTTCACCTGGAAATGATGTGACACAAACACGATATTTTCTAAAAATTTTCTTTAAGATTTTCCTACTTATTTTCATCATAAGAAACCTTAACAAACTTCTAAAATCTCAGAAATTATTTTCCTCGTAAGAATTCCTTAATTCCAAATCTGTGACTCCCCAAATTTGCCTGAAAACCCCGAAGATCCACAGAACATTTTTTCCCCCAGAAAAAAAAATGTTCTGTGGTTCTTACCCCCTACTACTCACACACACACACACACACAGACACACACACACACCCACTGAGGGCTCGGTGCGGCGGTCGAGAGAGTCTTGTGAGGCGGCTGAGGGCAGGGAGGAAACCGGAGATGAGGGGAGGTGCAAACCTGGGCTGTTAGGCGTGAGGGGGGCTTACTCCCGCCGTTTACCCGCTGGACCTCCTCCAGTCGAAACTGGAGAAGGTTCAGAGGTTTGCGACGAGGCTTGTCCCAGAGTTACGAGGGATGGGATATGAAGAGCGTCTGAAGGAACTGAACCTTATGACACTAGAGAAATGAAGGGAGAGAGGAGATATTATAGGGACATATAAAATACTCAGGGGAATTGACAAAGTGGAAATAGATGAAATGTTCACACGTAATAATAACAAAACGAGGGGACATGGGTGGAAACTGGAAACTCAGTTGAGTCACAGAGATGTTAGGAAGTTTTCTTTTAGCGTGAGTGTAGTGGAAAAATGGAATGCACTTGGGGAACAGGTTGTGGAAGTAAATACTATTCATACTTTTAAAACTAGATATGATAGGGAAATGGGACAGGAGTCATTGCTGTAAACATCCGATAGCTGGAAAGGCGGGATCCAAGAGTCAATGCTCGATCCTGCAAGCACAAATAGGTGAGTACACACACACACACACACACACACAATCACACACACACTCACACACACACACACACAGTCTTGGGTTAGCTTTGATCGTGAGCAGACGTGTAGGATCAGTGGTCGCGTTAACCGAGGGAACAATAGGGTTCAATGGAGCGGGTGTACTGTGCAGTGAGAATCGGGACAGTGTAAATTGAACAGTGGCATTGTAATGCAACACATTGATCACATCTCATGGTAAATTATCTTAGTGAATTTAGAGAAGATAGCTAGTGAAGATCGACTTCTTGAGGAAGCATCAATCGCATCAGCCGGGACCCACGTGGAGACCTGAAGTCCTCACAGGATTACCGACGACACGCCGTGTATTCACCTGGAGTGCTTGTGGGGGGCTGGCTGGTAAGTGTCTCTCATAAGTCTCCAACAGTGTACAAGGTTAATATAATATCATATCATAGACACTATTGCATTCCATTCAATAATACAATCGTAATAATACAATCGTGGTAGACAGGTAACAGGGACAGCAACTGTGAGCTCACTGGGAACCCAGATAAGCCGCTAATCCTCCCCCACCCACCATAATCTGAAGACTACACGTCACCCATCTCTTAACCCCCCATCTCACTCTCCCAACACACTTCCCCCCACCACCACCACTCCCACTCTCCCAAAACACTCCCCCCCCCCCCGTACCACACCCACTCACACAAGGACTATTCTTGCTCTCTCTCTCTCTTGACAAGGGCAAAATGGCAGATGGACACAACAGGGACACAGGGAACAGCCAAATTGATCAAACGAGGGACATGTTAACCCAAGTTCTGGAGGGATTCAGGAAGGAGATGCAGGAAATGTGGATTACAATTAACAACCTGCAAAGTGAGCTGACATTAGCAAGGGAGGAGATCAAATCCCTCACAGAAAAAAATAAAAATACCGAGCATCAGATTATCATCCAAAGGGAAGGTGGGAATGTTACATTGGAAGGAAATGCCTCTGTACCTGAAACATTTGCAGACATACTGAAAAAGAGCTCAGAAGCAATGAACACAGTGAGGGAGGTAGCAATGCAAGCAGCTACATCACAGGAAGCAGCAAGCTGCACCACTCACCTGCTGGAGAGAAAAAGATCAGTGGTAGTTGTAGGCATCAAAGAACAGGAAGGATCCAACAGGCAAGAATGGAACAGCAAGGATAGAGAGGCAGTACAGGGGCTACTGAAGGAGTTACAGATGGAAGGGGCTGAACGAAACATTGAGAAGGATTTCAGGTTGGGCTGGTACAACAAGGACAGAAACCGACTTGTAAAGGTGGTGTTTACAAACGAAACCACGAAGGAGGATATTCTCGAAAGGAACAGTCGACTGCAGCATGTGGAGGGATACAAGAAAGTATTCCTGCAGAGGGAAAGGACGAAGGAGGAGAGAGCCAGAGCAGCAGAGGCAAGGAGGAAGCGCAGGGAGGGAGAAGCACGCCAGGAAATCACAGCCCCCAACACAACAGTCCTAGAGACAAGAGGCGAACCCAAAATGAGCATCCCAGCAACACCAGAGGGGAGGGCAACCCCACCACCCCCCTCTGCATAAAAACCCTCCCTTCCCCTCACCCTACCTGCCCCCACCCAAAACACCCCATTCTTACCCTGTCATCCCTTCCCTATTCCCATCATGTCCCCCCTCCCACCTTTCCCCCCTCCCCCTTCATCCCATACCCTCCCTATCCCTCCTCCCCCCTTCACCCCTTATCCTCCATGTCCCCCCTATCTCCTTAACCCACACCCTACCTGTCCCCCCTTCCATGAAACCCTCACCCAAAACTCCCCTGAAACACTGCAAACCACCTCACAGATCATCTCACCCACTGAAAAGCTTCCCACGCCAGCAGAATGCTCGCCAAGAAAGGGTCAAGAAAATGGACTGAAGAAAGTGAGCTGCAAGGCAATGTACACTAACATAGATGGAATTACTAATAAAACAAGTGAACTCGGAGAATGGGCACTAGAAGAAAACCCAGACATAATAGCACTCACAGAAACAAAGCTAACAAACACCATAACAAACGCAGTGTTTCCACAGGGCTACTATGTAGTGAGGAAAGAGAGAGAAGGGAGAGGAGGAGGTGGTGTAGCTTTGCTACTAAGAGAAAGTTGGAGTTTCGAAGAGATGGTAATTCAGAACTGTGAAGGTTTCAGTGACTACGTATCAGGCACCATAGCAACTGGAGGACAGAAAATTATAGTAGTAGTCATATATAACCCCCTACCGAATGTCAGAAGACCCAGACAGGAATATGATAGAAACAACTTGGCCACCATCAATATAATAGAGAGAGCAGCTTCTGTGGCTAGCTGGAACGGATCCAGGCTCCTAATCATGGGAGACTTCAACCATGGAAAGATAGATTGGGGGTACAGAGACCCACATGGAGGCCCAGACACATGGAGAGCTAAGCTGCTGGATGTGGCAACAAGAAACTTTCTAAGTCAACATGTCAAGGGACCGACAAGAACGAGAGGAGGGGATGAACCAGCCTTGCTTGATCTGATATTTACCCTAAATGAGTCGGATATAAGGGAAGTTAAGTTGGAAGCCCCCTTGGGAATGAGTGATCATAGTGTATTGAGCTTTGAGTGCCTGGTTGAGATAGGAATTATTACCCCCAAAAAAAGAACTGGGAAACAAAGGTCTGGCGTACCGAAAGGGAAACTATGAGGAGATGAATAAATTCCTATGGGATATACATTGGGACACAGAACTCGGAACCAAGTCCGTACAAGACATGATGGACTATGTCACCCAAAAATGTCAGGAGGCTGTAAGCAGGTTTGTCCCAGCCCGACAGGAAAAAACAGAGAAGCAAAGGAAGAATCCGTGGTTTAATAGGGAATGTATGAAAGCAAAGGAGCTGAACAAAAGGGCATGGAGGAACTTCCGTAATAACAGAACACCAGAAAGTAGAGAGACATACCAGAGAACCAGGAACGAGTATGTTAGTGTGAGAAGAGCAGCTGAGAAAGGGTATGAAAATGAAATAGCTAATAAAGCCAAGACCGAACCAAAGCTACTACACAGTCACATCAGGAGGAAGACAACAGTGAAGGAACAGGTGATGAAACTTAGGGTGGGCGAGGACAGGTACACAGAGAATGACAAAGAGGTGTGTGAAGAACTCAACAATAGGTTCCAGGAGGTCTTTACAATAGAACAGGGAGAAGTCACGGTGCTAGGAGAGGTGGCAGCAAACCAGGTGACCTTGGAAAGGTTCGAAATTACAAGAGATGAGGTCAAGAAGCATCTATTGGAGCTGGATGTGAGAAATGCTGTTGGGCCGGATGGAATCTCACCATGGGTATTGAAAGAGTGTGCAGGAGCACTTTGCTTGCCACTCTCCATAGTGTATAGTAGGTCACTGGAAACGGGAGACCTACCAGAAGTATGGAAGACTGCTAATGTAGTACCAATATTTAAAAAGGGTGACAGACAAGAGGCACTGAACTACAGGCCAGTGTCCTTAACTTGTTTACCATGCAAGGTGATGGAGAAGATTGTGAGAAAAAACCTAGTAACACATCTGGAGAGAAGAGACTTCGTGACAACCCATCAACATGGGTTCAGGGAGGGTAAATCTTGCCTTACAGGCTTGATAGAATTCTATGATCAGGTGACAAAGATTAAACAAGAAAGAGAAGGATGGGCGGACTGCATTTTTTTGGACTGTCGGAAAGCCTTTGACACTGTACCCCATAAAAGGTTGATGCATAAGCTGGAGAAACAGGCAGGAGTAACTGGTAGGGCGCTCCAGTGGATAAGGGAGTACCTAAGCAATAGGAAGCAGAGAGTTATAGTGAGGGGTGAGACCTCAGAATGGCGGGAAGTCACCAGTGGAGTCCCACAGGGCTCTGTGCTTGGACCTATCCTGTTTCTGATATACGTAAAAGATCTCCCAGAGGGTATAAACTCATTCCACTCAATGTTTGCTGACGACGCCAAAATTATGAGAAGGATTAAGACAGAGGAGAACAGCTTGAGGCTTCAAGAAGACCTGGACAAGCTGCAGGAATGGTCGAACAAATGGATGTTAGAGTTTAACCCAAGCAAATGTAATGTAATGAAGATAGGAGTAGGAAGCAGGAGACCAGATACAAGGTATCACTTGGGAGATGAAATACTTCAAGAGTCAGAGAGAGAGAGAAAGACCTGGGGGTTGATATCACGCCAGACCTGTCCCCTGAAGCTCATATCAAGAGGATAACATCAGCAGCATATGCCAGGTTGGCTAACATAAGAACGGCCTTTAGAAACTTGTGTAAGGAATCTTTCAGAACATTATATACCACATATGTCAGACCAATCCTGGAGTATGCGGCTCCAGCATGGAGTCCATATCTAGTCAAGCATAAGACTAAACTGGAAAAGGTTCAAAGGTTTGCCACCAGACTAGTACCCGAGCTGAGAGGTATGAGCTACGAGGAGAGACTACGGGAATTGAACCTCACTTCGTTGGAAGACAGAAGAGTTAGGGGGATATGATCACCACATTCAAGATTCTCAAGGGAATCGACAGGGTTGATAAAGACAGGCTATTTAACACAAGGGGCACACGCACTAGGGGACACAGGTGGAAACTGAGTGCCCAAATGAGCCACAGAGATATTAGAAAGAACTTTTTTAGTGTCAGAGTGGTTGACAAATGGAATGCATTAGGAAGCAATGTGGTGCAGGCTGACTCCATACACAGTTTCAAGTGTAGATATGATTGAGCCCAATAGGCTCAGGAATCTGTACACCTGTTGATTGACGGTTGAGAGGCGGGACCAAAGAGCCAGACCTCAACCCCCGCAAGCACTACTAGGTGAGTACACATACACACACACACACACACACACACACACACACACACACACACACACACACACACCTACATGTCGATGTTTGCGGATGATGCAAAGTTGATGAGAAGAGTTGTGAAAGATGAGGATTGCAGGATCCTCCAAGAGGACCTGAACAGATTGCAGAGATGATCAGAGAAATGGCTACTAGAATTCAACACGAGCAAATGTAAAGTTATGGAAATGGGACTAGGAGATAGGAGACCAAAGGGACAGTACACAATGAAGGGGAACAGCCTACCTGTAACGACGCGTGAAAGAGACCTGGGGGTGGACGTAACACCTAATCTATCTCCTGAGGCACATATTAATAGGATAACAACAGCAGCGTACTCTACACTGGCAAAAGTTAGAACATCATTCAGAAACCTAAGTAAGGAGGCATTTAGGGCGCTTTACACTGCCTACGTAAGGCCAGTCTTAGAGTATGCCGGCTTATCATGGAGTCCCCATCTGAAGAAGCATATAATGAAACTGGAAAAGGTCCAGAGGTTTGCAACGAGACTCGTCCCAGAGCTACGAGGGATGGGGTATGAGGAGCGTCTGAGGGAACTGTGCCTTACGACACTAGAAAGAAGAAGGGAGAGGGGGGACATGATAGGAACGTATAAGATACTCAGAGGGATTGACAGAGTGGACATAGACGAAATGTTCACACGGAATAGTAACAGAACGAGAGGACATGGATGGAAGCTTGAAACTCAGATGAGTCACAGAGATGTTAGGAAGTTTTCTTTTAGCGTGAGAGTAGTGGGGAAATGGAATGCACTTCAGGAACAGGTTGTGGAAGCAAATACTATTCATAATTTTAAAACCAGGTATGATAGGGAAATGGGACAGGAGTCATTGCTGTAAACAACCGATGCTCGAAAGGCGGGATCCAAGAGTCAATGCTCGATCCTGCAGACACAACTAGGTGAGTACACACACACACACACACACACACACACACACACACAAACACACACTCACACACACACACACACACACACACACACACACACACACACACACACACACACACAAACCGTACCCCAGGGAGATGGGAATGCTACTGTGGAGGGGACCACCACAACCCAGATCTCATTTGCTGAAATGCTTAAAAAGAGCCCTGAAGCTAGGTCTGCGGTTAAGGAAGTTGCCATGGAAGTGGCTTCCTCTCAGGAAGCAGCTAGATGTACTAGCCGGCTGATAGAGAGAAATAGAGCAGTAGTAGTAGCAGGCATTGAAGAACAAACAGGGACCAGACCAAAGGAGCGGAGAGACAAGGACAAAAACATGATTAAAGAGATCCTTAAAGAGGTAAGGATGGAGGGAGCTGAGCGAAATGTTGAAAAGGTTTTCAGGCTTGGAAAGTACAACAAGGACAGAGACCGAATGATAAAGGTGGTTTTCATGAGCGAAATCGCGAAAGAGGAACTGCTAGCAAGGAAGTGTTGTCTAAAAGGTGTAGAGAAGTTCAAGAAAATATTCCTGCAGAGGGATATGACAAGGGAAGAGAGAATACGGACAGCAGACGCGAGGAAGGAGCGCAGGGAGAGAGAAGGAAATCAGAGTACCACAACCCAGAACCCTACAATCCCAGAGGGAAGTGGAGAACCCTCCTCAAACAGTGCAACAGCCACAGGGATTGGGGCACCACCCCCAAATTCTACCCAACAGACACCCAACCTGCCCCATCCCCTGTCAGCCCCCCACTAAGTACCCACCTAGGGCACCCTCCCCCCACCCACCCCCCTCCCCCCACTCACCCCCCTTCTTCCCCTCACCCCTCTCCCCAGGACCTCCCTTCCCCCCCATCCCCCATGCCCTCCCTTCTCCCACATGCCTTCCCGTCTCTCCCACCCCCATGCCCTCCCTTCTCCCCCTCCCCCCTAAGCCCCCCACTCTCCCCCACCCCACCTAAGTCTTCCCCTCTCCCCCACTCCCCTAAACCCTCCCCTCTTCCTCACCCACCTCAGCCCTCCCTTTTCCCCCACGCCCCCCAAGCCCTCCACCCTTTTCTCTCCCCCCAAGCCCCCCCATCTCCCCTATCCCCCACAGCCTCTCCTCCCCCCATGCTTCCCCAACCCTCCCTCTCTTACCCACCCCCTGTACCCTCCCCCTCTTATCCACCCCCTGTACCCTCCCCCTCTTATCCACCCCCTGTACCCTCCCCCTCTTATCCACCCCCTGTACCCTCCCCCTCTCCCCCACCACCCCAAGCCCTCCCTCCTCCACCAATCCCCCCGTGCCAGGTCCCCCCAGCTCCCACTCACCCCAGATCCCAAAGGTCCCCCCCAGAAAAGAAGCAGAAGAGAGTCAGTTTCAGGGTGATGTACTCGAACATAGATGGGATCACAAGCAAGACAAGTGAACTAAGGGAAAGAGCACAAGAAGTTAACCCAGATGTAATCGGACTCACTGAAACAAAACTCTCTGGAATCATAACGAATGCCGTGTTTCCCCAGGAGTATACAGTAATAAGGAAAGAGAGGGAAGGTAGAGGAGGAGGCGGAGTGGCCCTACTCATGAGAAGGGAATGGAGTTTTAAGGAGATGGCCATCCCGGGCTGTGAGGAGTTCAGAGACTACATAGCAGGCACCATAACAATGGGAGGACCAAGAATAGTAGTAGCAGTAATATACAACCCTCCACCAAATGACAGGAGACCCAGTCAAGAGTATGAAAACAACAACAAGGCAGTTAACACTATAATTGAGAGGGCAGCCTCTGCTGCCTGTAGAAATAGATCCCACCTGCTCATCATGGGCGACTTCAATCACGGAAAGATTGACTGGGAGAACAAGGAACCGCATGGAGGCGAGGATACGTGGAGAGCCAAACTATTGGAGGTGGTGACAAGCAACTTTTTAACGCAGCATGTCGGAGAACCCACAAGGATGAGAGGCAATGACGAACCAGCGAGACTCGACCTAGTCTTCACTCTGAACGACTCCGACATAAGAGAAATCGGTTTTGAGGACCCAGTAGGAATGAGCGACCACAGTGTACTGGTGTTTGAGTACTTGATTGAAGAAGGGTTATTGAACTCGAGGAGGGATACCGAAACCAAAAGGTTAGCATACCGAAAGGGAAACTATGAGGGGATAAGAAAATTCCTAACAGATATAGCATGGGAAACAGAGCTCAGGGGAAAGACGGCCCAAGATATGATGGATTACATCACGCAGAAGTGCAAGGACGCAGCAAACAAGTTTGTCCCAGTCCAAAAGGAAAACAGAGAAATGAAGATGAGAAACCCATGGTTTAATCAAAGATGTAGGCTAGCTAAGCAGCAAAGTAAAAGGGCATGGAGAAACTATAGGAATAACAGGACACTGGAGAGCAGAGAAAGATACCAGAATGCCAGGAATGAATATGTCAGGATGAGAAGAGAGGCAGAAAGACAATACGAAAATGACATCGCAAGCAAGGCAAAGACTCAGCCTAAATTGTTGCATAGCCACATTAGGAGAAAAACAACAGTAAAGGAACAGGTTATGAGATTAAGGATAGGGGCGGAAGGATTCACTACAAATGACAAGGAAGTGTGTGAGGAATTGAATAAGAAATTCCAGGAGGTCTTCACCTTAGAACAAGGAGAAATTCCAGAGCTAAGTGAGGGAATAGCTAACCAGGAACCACTGGAAGAGTTTGAGATTACCAGTGGGGAAGTAAGGAAGTGTTTACTAGAGTTGGACGTGACGAAGGCTATAGGCCCAGATGGAATCTCCCCTTGGGTTCTAAAGGAAGGAGCAAGAGAACTGAGCCTACCACTCTCCATAGTGTATAACAAATCACTGGCAACAGGGGAACTGCCAGATATTTGGAAAGCAGCTAACGTAGTCCCGATATACAAGAAAGGGGATAGACAGGAGGCACTGAACTACAGGCCAGTGTCCCTAACCTGCATACCATGCAAGCTGATGGAGAAGATTGTGCGAAAAAAACTAGTGGAGCATCTGGAGCGAAGGAACTTTGTAACACAGCATCAACATGGGTTCAGGGATGGCAGGTCCTGCCTCACAGGGTTACTTGAATTCTACGACCAGGCAACAAAAATAAGGCAAGAAAGAGAAGGGTGGGCAGACTGCATATTTTTGGATTGTCAGAAAGCCTTTGATACAGTACCACACAAGAGGCTAGTGCGAAAGTTGGAGATGCAGGCTGGAGTGAGAGGGAAGGTACTCCGGTGGATAGAGGAATACCTAAGCAACAGGAGACAACGAGTCTGTGTGAGGGGTGAGGCCTCAGATTGGCGAGACGTCACAAGTGGAGTCCCGCAGGGGTCAGTCCTTGGACCTATACTGTTTCTGGTATATGTAAATGATCTCCCAGAGGGTATAGATTCGTTCCTCTCAATGTTTGCCGACGATGCAAAAATTATGAGGAGGATTGAAACAGAGGATGATAGTAGGAGGCTACAAGATGACCTGGATAGACTGAGTGAATGGTCCAACAAATGGCTGTTGAAGTTCAACCCGAGTAAATGCAAAGTAATGAAACTAGGCAGTGGAAACAGGAGGCCAGGCACAGGATACAGAATAGGAGATGAAGTACTTAATGAAACAGACAGAGAGAAAGATCTAGGAGTTGATATCACACCAAACCTGTCTCCTGAAGCCCACATAAAGAGAATAACGTCTGCGGCATATGCGAGGCTGGCTAACATCAGAACGGCGTTCAGGAACCTGTGTAAGGAATCATTCAGAATCTTGTACACCACATATGTAAGACCAATCCTGGAGTATGCGGCCCCAGCATGGAGCCCGTACCTTGTCAAGCACAAGACGAAGCTGGAAAAAGTCCAAAGGTATGCTACTAGACTAGTCCCAGAACTAAGAGGCATGAGTTATGAGGAAAGGCTGCGGGAAATGCACCTCACGACACTGGAAGACAGAAGAGTAAGGGGGGACATGATCACAACCTACAAAATCCTCAGGGGAATCGACCGAGTAAACAAGGATGAACTATTCAACACTGGTGGGACGCGAACAAGGGGACACAGGTGGAAGCTGAGTACCCAAATGAGCCACAGAGACGTTAGAAAGAACTTTTTCAGTGTCAGAGTAGTTAGTAAATAGAATGCATTAGGAAGTGATGTGGTGGAGGCTGACTCCATACACAGTTTCAAATGTAGATATGATAGAGCCCAATAGGCTCAGGAATCTGTACACCAGTTGATTGACGGTTGAGAGGCGGGACCAAAGAGCCAGAGCTCAACCCCCGCAAGCACAATTAGGTGAGTACAATTAGGTGAGTACACACACACACACACACACACACACACACACACACACACACACACACACACACACACACACACACACAAACACACACACACACACACACACACACACACACACACACACACACACACACACACACACAGAAGGAGAGAAGGGACTTCGTGACAAATCGACAACATGGGTTCAGGGAGGGTAAATCTTGCCTGACTGGCTTAGTAGAGTTCTACGACCAGGTGAAAAAGATTAAGCAAGAAAGAGAGGGCTGGCCGGACTGCATTTTCTTGGATTGTCGGAAAGCCTTTGACACAGTACCGCATAAGAGGCTGGTACATAAGCTGGAGAGACAGGCAGGTGTAGCTGGTAAGGTGCTCCAATGGATAAGTACCTAAGCAATAGGAAGCAGAGAGTTACGGTGAGGGGTGAGACCTCTGATTGGCGTGAAGTCACCAGTGGAGTCTCACAGGGCTCTGTACTCGGTCCTATCTTGTTTCTGATATATGTAAATGATCTCCCGGAGGGTATAGATTCATTTCTCTCAATGTTTGCGGATGATGCCAAAATTATAAGAAGGATTAAGACAGAAGAGGACTGTTTGAGGCTTCAAGAAGACCTAGACAAACTGAAGGAATGGTCGAACAAGTGGTTGTTAGAGTTCAACCCAACCAAATGTAATGTAATGAAGATAGGTGTAGGGAGCAGGAGGCCAAATACAAGGTATCATCTGGGAGAGGAAATCCTTCAGGAGTCAGAGAAAGAAAAAGACTTGGGAGTTGATATCACGCCAGACTTGTCTCCTGCAGCACATATCAAGAGGATAACATCAGCGGCATATGCCAGGCTGGCCAACATACGAACGGCATTCAGAAATTTGTGTAAAGAATCATTCAGAACTTTGTATACCACATATGTCAGGCCAATTCTGGAGTATGCAGCCCCATCATGGTGTCCATATCTAGTCAAGGATAAGACTAAACTGGAAAAGGTTCAAAGATTTGCCCCCAGACTAGTACCCGAGCTGAGAGATATGAGCTACGAGGAGAGACTGCGGGAATTGAACCTCACTTCGCTGGAAGACAGAAGAGTTAGGGGGGGACATGATCACTACATTCAAGATTCTCAAGGGAATTGATAGGGTAGATAAAGACAGGCTATTTAACACAAGGGGCACACGCACAAGGGGACACAGGTGGAAACTGAGCGTCCAAATGAGCCACAGAGATATTAGAAAGAACTTTTTTAGTGTCAGAGTGGTTGACAAATGGAATGCATTAGGAAGTGATGTGGTGGAGGCTGACTCCATACACAGTTTCAAGTGTAGATATGATAGAGCCCAATAGGCTCAGGAATCTGTACACCTGTTGATTGACGGTTGAGAGGCGGGACCAAAGAGCCAGAGCTCAACCCCCGCAAGCACAACTAGGTGAGTACACACACACACACACACACACACACAATAATATTCATTTGGTGTTGGATGTAAAGGACTAGACACGCTTTGCATGTTGACCAATCCTCACCCTAGAAAATGAAGGTACGACGATGTTTCGGTCTATCCTGGACCATTCCCAAGTCGATTGTGCTTTATATTTCAAAACTGATATTTATTTTGGATAGTAGATAGCTGATTTTCCACGTTACGTTGCATTGTGAGTAACAAGGTCTAAAAATCTGTCACACAGTAATAATTATTTTGTGATGAATGAAGTTGAGATGGAGATTGACTAGACAAGCTTTACATTTAAAAAATATATATATTTTGGACATCAGAAAGCTGATTTTCCGCAAGGCGTTTTTGATGCTTTTTTGGTTTTGAAAATAATTGACAGTTTAGACCAAGTTTAGTGAGGTCTTTTTGGTCCTTAGTAAGATCGTAAGTTGCGAGGTTTATGTAGCCATCCTTTGGACGAGGGATCTTTAACTGTCCATCGTTTAGGGCTGTCAATTTTCGGAGGGTCTTAGTTTCTAAATAGGTTTTGTGTTGTTGTTTTAGTTTGAGTATTTCACTGTTGATGGTGTGCTTGAGTTGGTTGGGGATATTGTACTGGATCCATTTATTTAACTGCTATTCAGACTGCTCTGTAAGGGTTTGGAGGGCTTCCTTCTTCGCGTTAAGTTGATGCTGTATGAGATCTTCTTATCTTGAGGTTATCTTGAGTTGATTTCGGGGCTTTAGTGTCCATGCGGCCCGGTCCTCGACTAGGCCTCCACCCCCAGGAAGCAGCCCGTGACAGCTGACTAACTCCCAGGTACATATATACTGCTAGGTAACAGGGGCATAGGGTGAAAGAAACCCATCGTTTCTCGCCGGCGCCCGGGATCGAACCCGGGACCACAGTATCACATGTCTAGCGTACTGTCCTCTCGGCCCCCAACATCTTGCCTACATATATCTGTAAACTCTGTGTTGCAGACTGCTGGGTCATGTGGAGTTATATTGGTGAATACTGGCAGCAGGTATTCATTTATACATGTTGCACTGAATATGACTGCTCATTCTGTATTGATTATTTTCTTGTTTAGGGTTTCTATCCCTCTGAACAGTGATCTTACATCTTGGTTTAATTGGAAGAGAAGTTCTTCAAAAGTCATCTTCGTTTAGTGATCAGTACACAGATAATAGCCCTCCCCTTCCCCCTTCCACTTCTCCTTCCCCTTACCTCCTCTCGTTCGCCTTTCCTTCTCCTGTTCTCCCTTCCCTTCCTTCGAGCCGACATCGGTCATAAACACGTCAAGGGCAGGCAAGGGACACTGTCCAGGCGTCTCAGGCCATATCTAGGGGAAGAGGAGGGTTATGAGCTGTGTACAGATCACTACATTTGTTCGAGGTAAAGAAAAATCAATAAATAATTGTAGACTGTATTACACTTGTTATAAAATTACTCACCGTTTCGAACCTACATGGTTCATTCTCAAGTGATTTTAAAGTACAAAGGATATTGGGTTTATACCATTAGGGGGAGGGTGTCAGGTGTAGACCAAGTAGACCAATACAAATGGGACAAGAATAAGGCATAAAGGGGAGAAAAGTAAGGCGTTAAAGTTTGAAGAAAAAGGCGAAAATATGACCCAAAGCACGTTGGGCCCATGATTCACGTGAATTGTTCATAGCATGTTGAGCAATGTCTTCTATGTTGGCATCTTCATGTTCCAGTCTTGTTCTTACTCTCATGGTGGGTAGATGAATAGTTCCATAATTTGGGTATTCTTGGTAGATTTTTCCGTTTTTATGTGGATTGCTCCAAAAATTTATAACCTTCTTACATCTTGGGTTATGTCTATTATACAAGTATTTTTATGCAATCTATATAAATAAAAATGGAAATGTTCGTTTGTTTATAATCGCTAATCTCCGGAATTTCTTCACTGATTGCTTTGAAATTTTCACACCACATTCCATTCTCATCCGAGCAGGTTTTTATATACATATTATATAGATGTCACGTCTGTGACGGTAAAAAAAAACATGCTTTTTCTGAAAAACAGTGTTTCATGTGAGGGAAATCTTTGAAACCTCTTTACCGATTGCGTTGAAATTTTGACACAACGTTGCATTCGAATAGGTGCATCTGTTTATATACCTGTTTTATACATGCCTCACCTGTGACAAGAAAAAACATGCTTATTTTGAAAAACAACGCCATCTGTTGGTCGTATGAGCAACACACGCTGTAATCTCTGCAAGTTCTTCACTGATTGTTTTGAAATTTTGACACAACGTTGCATTCGAATAGGCGCGTTTTTTCACATGCCTACTATATAGATGCTCCCCCCTGTGACAGGTAAAAACATGCATTTTTGAAAAACAGCGCCATCTGTTGCACTTAAGATCAACACATGCTATGCTAAATATGTTACAATTCCATTTCAATGTTTCTGATTTCATTGATAAATGGAATTTTCTTAAATTTCGATTTATATTACTTTTGATTCAATTATTTTGTGTGACATTGCGTTGGAATTGAGCTGTGTTGTTAACCATACCGTTCATTTCTTGAGTATAGTTTATTTTTCAATTTTTTCGTTATTTTCATTTCGTTTTTTGAACTTTTTTTCTTATATTTCTGTGATGGGGACATCTGGGGCCAGATTCAAGAAGCAGTTATGCAAGTACTTACGAAAGTGAACATCGTTCCTCAATCTTTGATGGCTTTAGTTGCATTTATTAAACAGTTTACAAGCATGAAAACTTGTCAATCAACTGTTGTTATTTTTATAAACAGCCTCCTGGTTATTCGGACCTCATTAACTGTTTAATAATTGTAAACAAAGCTGCCAAAGATTGAGAAGATATGTACAGTTTCGTAAGTGTTTGCCTAACTTCTTTGTGAATCTAGCCCCAGATCATTTGATGTTCCCAATTTTCTGATGGGAACATCAGATCATTTGATCATCAAACTAGGGAGTGGGGAATGGTGGGGAGGACGAGGGGACAGGGGAGTTGGGGATGGTGGGGACGAGGGGAATGGAGAATGGTTGGGATGACAAGGGGGACAGGAAAGTGGCAGATAGTGGGGAGGATGAGGAGACGGGGGAGGAGAGGGAATGGTAGGGAGGACAAGGGGATGGGGGAGGGTGGGGGAATGGTAGGGAGGACGAGGGGACAGGGGAAAGGGTAATGGTGGGGGAGGACGAGGGGACAGGGGAGTTGGGGATGGTGGGGGAGAGGGGAATGGAGAATGGTTTGGAGGAAAAGGGGACAGGAGAGTGGCGGATAGTGGGGAGGATGAGGGGACGGGGGATGAGAGGGAATGGTAGGGAGGACGGGGGAGGAGGGGTGGTAGGGAGGACGAGGGGACGGGGAGTAGGAGATTGTGGGGAGGACGAGGGGTTTGTGGAGTAGGGAATGGTTAAGTGGACGAGGGGATGCTGGAGTGGAGTATGAAGGGGAGGAAAAAGGAACGAGGGAGTGAGGAATGGTTGGGAGGATGAAGGAATGGGGGAGGAGGGGGGAATGTTTGGGAGGACTGTGAGACAGGGGAAGGTTACTGTGACTCAGCAACACATAGGCGTTGCTGAACCACAGCAACGCGTGGCCGGGTACAGCTAGTAGAAAATAAAGTAATTGTTACATACATAGTGATGGGTGTGCATTCTCGAAGATGTAGAAGCTACAGCAAAATCAGATTATTAACAAAGGAGATAAAATACCACAAATCTATAAAAAAAATTGTCCTCCCCCCTAAAAAAATGGACATTGGTGATATTAACAAATATTGACATTGGGCAACGTAATTATATGATATAACAATATACATCATAATTCCATATTCATTTTTAATTGTGTTATCTGCCCATTTTTGGGCAAATAGTCAAATAAAATCTATTTTGTAACGTATTGGGATGAAACATTCACGATGCTGTTGCCAAAAAAATCGTGATTTGTGTAACGCTTTCAATTAATTTGTATTATATTCGAATATTTTTTGAGCTCCTTGCCCCTTTATTTTACTTCCCGCTTGCCCTTGCCTCCCTGAAATGTAACAACTCCATTCTTATCCTTCCTTCCGACAAAGGCAATTCGGTGGTTGTCCTTGAGCGTGTGGACTACCTCCAGAGAACAAATGTCTTACTTCCCTGACTTCTAACTTTTTGGATGGCCATAAAACTTCCTTCAACCGCAAACTAAGACAGCTCTCTCGTCCTTACCCTCCTGACTTCGATCTTATTAATCGTTTTCGAGTCATCTGTCCTTCTCTTCCTTATATGTACGGTCAACCTAAGACTCATAAACCTGGTGCTCCTCTTCGCCCTATCATTTCTTCAAGGGGGCTCTGTCGACTACCCTCTTGCCTCCTGGCTAGCTAAAACTTTGATTCCTTACCTTGGCCATTTTTTCCTGCCCACCTTCGTCACTCTCAGGGCACTCATAGAAAGACTGCGCCTGCAGCCCTCCTGTAAGATGCCTAGTCTTGATGTCGACTCTCTGTTCACTACTGTTCCCCCTCGATGACGTTCTCTCTTTCCTTAGACAGAAGGCGACTGAGGGCCTTCTTCCTCTCTTGCTTCCCAGTGACGTTTTCCTCGAACTCATCAGACTCTGTGTTGATTCTAACTCATTCTCTTTCAACAGTAAATACTTCTCAAAAATTTTAGGTTCCCCTCTTTCCCCTGTTCATGCTCATCTCTTATCGGAATACTTTGAAACTGTTCTTTTTCCCTCTACTGATACTCGTCCCTCTCTCTGGCTTCGCTATGTTGATGATATTTTTGCTTAATGGCCCCATGACCTTAGACTTTTCCAGCTTTTCTTCTCCTCTCCTCTCTTAACAATCTGGCACCTTCAATACATTTCAAAGTTGAATGGAAATCTAATTCCCTCCTTCCTTTTCTTGACGTTCACGTTCACAGCTCTGTGCCCGGGTTCATTTTCTCTGTCTACCGCAGACCCATGCATAGCGGCATGTACAATCATTTCTTTTCCTACCATCCTCCTTCTGTTAAGAAAAGTTAACTCCTTCGTCCTTCGTCTCTCTCTTCCTCTACGCTCTACACATCTGCGACCCTCAGTTTCTTGATTCTAAAATTTCCTTTATTTATAAATCTTTTTCTCCCCTTGGTTACCCTTTACATTTTATGAACTGTGCCTATTCTCAAGCAAAACGAAATTTCTTTCATCCTAAACTTTCCTGCCTCTACTCTACACAGACGCCATCTTGTAGAATCAGTTCTGATACACACCCTGCCCAACATGAACCTGAGTCCTGGCTTTGTTGCTGTTGACTCTTCCCTTTCACGGTATATACTCAAATGTTCTAAACTTTCTAACATACGTGACCTAACATAAGCCTGCCCTTCATTTTTCTCTTTTCTCTTTCTTTCTCTTTTTCTTTTTTCTCTCACGTTCCCATTATTATACCTATTATTACTCCCTTTATTACACCTTACCTACCGTACCTTTTCCCTTGCTCTTTTCTTCCTCTTAGATTTCCGTCTCCTCATCTCTCTCGCATTACTCATGCCCTTCCCTCCCTCGTCTCATAGAGCCAAAGTAGCAGAAGGAAGATCCACTGCGATATGCCACAACAAGCCACTGGTTACTACTCATTCAAGCCTGGCAAAAATAATTCCTGAGACATTGCAGTAACCATACACAGACTCAGACTTGGTTACAAGTGCTGCTGGGAGGTAATAAACCCAATAGTTAAAGAGTGTCATATCTGTGGAACAGAAGCAGAGGCGCCCCTGTTACACTACTTACTGGAATGTGAAGCTACTGAAGCCCTGCGGATCAAACTCAACATTAATCAAACAACAGCAGCTGCATTAGATGCACATTCCACAGCGACTACAATGATTAGAAAAGCCGTAGAGGAACGGAACTCATTAGTGAGCATTCTGCATCTATATCCGCCACCAAGATAATGTTATTAAAACAAGACTAAAACCAGTGCACTAAAACAGAAGAGAAAAAGAAACAGGGAAAAAGGAGGAATCCATACCAACATTTAAAACTTTGACCCAAATATCACAGTAACAAGGTTATCGCGAATAACTGAACACATTTACGGGCTCACCATTGCCCGTACTACATGGACATTTCATCTTTATTTGACATCATCTTCTTTATTTGACAATGAAAACACAATATTGCTCTCTTCTCAAGTCATTTTACTAGTCATTATACATTTTACTAACAACTACTGTGAAGCAGGATATCTTAAATCATAATAATATATTCAGGCGTAGCTTCGTGTTGCTCATGCCTTAAGCTGAAATGATAAGATAACTAATAGTGGTGTTCAGAGCACCTGTGAAGGTCATTGTTAATTGATGACGACAACGATGTTCCTTCAGTCAATTCTCTAATATCATCAGTTACATACCATTTATGGTTATATTGGTTGAATGGTGATGGCAACAATGTTACTCTTTAATTGAGCTAGTATTGCCAACATTATATTGCAAAAGTTTATGGTGTACGATGCTTATAAAGGTTATATTGGCTAACTGACGATGGCAAGACTGGAGCTATCGGTCCACCCTAGTAAAGTCAGCTATTGTTTCATAATGGTCTTCTTCTGTTAATAATAATAATGCAAATAATAATAAAAATAATAATAATAATAATAATAATAATAATAATAATAATAATAATAATAATAATAATAACAATAATAATAATAATAATAATAATAATAATAATAATAATATTGATTAGGGGAAAAGTACATACATATTAAATTGGATACAAATGACAATCCCCATACCCCCTCAGCCAGGGAAAATGATCGAGGGACATCACCACAGACAGGGACAGGGAAGAATGGTGCATACTATCTGTGAATGGATCAGCCAGACATTAGGGGGATTCAGCAGTGACCTGCAGGAAATGAAAGTGGGATTCAGCAGAGACCTGCAGGAAATGAAAGTGGGATTCAGCAGAGACCTGCAGGAAATGCAAGCATTAATACATAGCCAAAAAAGTGAGTTGGAGGAAGCCAAGGAGAAGATAAAGAGACTGAGGGAAAAATCAGAATTCAAACCAGTACAGGGTATGCAACCTCCTGGAGACAGGGTACGAAGCTGATGGAGGGCGCCTTCCAGGGGGGACTCTCGTTTGCAGAAATACTGCAAAACATCCAAAGTGCCTAGCCTGCTTTAGAGGCAGAAGCTATGAAAGCAGCTACCTCACAGGAAGGTGCGAAATGTACTGAACAAATGTTGGAAAGGAAAAAAACTTTTATAATTGTAGGAGTACAGGAACCAGAAGGATCCAGTCAGGAGGAGGGAGAAGGGGGGACCGAGCAACAATGACAGAGATCTTGAAGAGATTGGATATGAAAGAGGCAAATGGCAACATAGAGAAGGTTTTCAGTTTGGGCATCTACAAGAAGAAAAGGAAACGACTGATAAAGGTAGTTCTAATGAACGAGGTAATAAAAGAAAAAATCCTATCCAGAAAGAGCAGATTTATGAGGTTCGGGGGATGTGATGACGTCTCTCTGCAAAGGGACATGACGAGGGAAGAGAGAAGGAAGGCTGCAGAAGCAAGGAAACGCAAAGAAAGGGTTTAGAATATGGGAGTCACAAGACTCAGATCAGTAGCTCCAGGAACCTCAGAGGGGAGTGGGAATTCCTCCCCCCCCACCAACAAGCCAGTAACCCCAGGGTGGATTATAACAGAAGCCTCTCATCATCCATCTCCATAGCCATCCCTCAACAATCACCTGCACCTCCCCAGACAGTGAAGTTCCTCTTCAGACCATGCCCCCTCCCTGGTCTCTGACCCCAGGCCCACCACATTCTCCCCCATGCCTGTCTTCTTCCCCAACCCCTTCCACAGGTCCTCCCTGTTCCTGCCCCTATTGACCTTCCCTGTTTCTCCAGCCCATGCCCTTCCCAGTTCCGCCACCCCAAGCTCTCCTTCCTACCCCAACCCCCCTTCCTCCTTGACCCCACCCTTTCCCAGGCTCCCTTTCCCTCCCCAACCCCCAGCCTCCCGGTCAACCCAACCCAGTCTCCCCTGCAAACCCCAACCCGTGATCTCCCACCACATGCCCCCTCCTGCTTCCTTATCCCATCCCCTAATTAACCCCCAACCTCCGACCCCTTCAGCCACACCACCTAATACCCTTCTGGCCTCCCAGGTCCTCCTTGCTAGGCCCTCCCACCCCATGGCACCTCCTGCCCTCCAACTCCAGATGAATCAACAGAAACTGAGAATAGACAGAGGAGAGTCAGCTTCAATGTAATGTACTCGAACATAAATGGGGTTACAAGCAAGACAACTGAACTTAGGGAAAGAGCACAGGAAGTAAACACAAATGTAATTGGACTCACAGAAACAAAACTCTCAGTAATCATAATGAATGCAGTGTTTTCCCAGGACTACAGTGTAATAGGTAAAGAGAAGAAAGAAAGGGGAAGAGGCGGAGTGGCTCTACCGATGAGAAAGGAATTGAGTTTCGAGGAGATGGTTATTCCGGGATGCAAAGGGTTCAGAGACTTCATAACAGGTACCATGACGATGGGAGGATCAAGAGGAGTAGTTGTAGCAGTCATATATAACCCCACCACCAAATGAAAGAAGACCCAGGCAAGAGTATGACAGAAACAACATAGCAGTTAGCACTATAATTGAGAGAGCAACCGCTGCTGCCTGTAGAAATTGCTCCCATCTGCTCATAATTGGGGACTTTAATCACCGAAGGATAGACTAGGAAAACAAAGAACCACATGTAGGTGAGGAAACATGAAGAGCAAAACTATTGGAGGTGGCGACTAGAAACTTTTTAAGTCAGCCTGTCAAGGGTCCCAAGAGAATGAGAGGCAATGATGAACCAGCAAGACTCGACCTAGTATTTACTCTGAACGATTCAGACATAAGGGAAATCGTTCTCGAATCTCCCGTTGGAATGAGTGATCACAGTGTGAGAGTTTGAGATTAGTGGAATAAGTGAAATGGTTGAGGAAGTGAGCTCGGAAAATTTCTAAGTATTTTATTTATTCTTTAACCTTTATTCGTGTCGTGATATTCAATTAGGTCGCCTGAGGAAGGACTTGCTTAGCTAACACACAAAGTGTAGTAAGCTGCTCATTCCTCACTCTAGGACCATATATGAACAATTGACTAGGCGCGAGCAAACGCTGAGACACCCAATAAAATTGAAATCTCCTCCACTTGGTCGCAGACCTTCGCCATTCGGCGAAATGAATCTAATGAGTTGGTCCTGGGCTCTCACAACAATAATTTATTGTTGTGTGGTGCCGTATATTTGGTCCAAAACTCTGAATCAGTCGCAATTTTTATAGTCGAGTGTGACAGTACACTTACAGGGCAATAATAATGTGTGGGGGTGTAACGAAAAGACAGTGTTCAACATAACAACTTAGTTTATTCAATAAAGTACTAACTACTACAACAAAACAAAAAGAAATATCAATGACGTTACTCGAAATCCTTCCTGTGACACTATCAATGACAGCTAGACACCAGCCCCTCGGACTGCATACTGAACTAACTCGAACATATGCGTGAACACAGAGGAATCAACAAGATACAAGAACTAACAGATCTAAAATCACAATTACAACAAATGACACAGTAGGTTCTGAAACACGTCTCCAGTAACCTCCTACTGTTCTACACCATGTGCAGTCTACACCTGCAGTAGCGGTTGCAATGCAATAAAATCAGTAGCCTTTCAATGACAACAATGACTAATGGGTTCACTGGCAACTCCAGCAACCCTTCCTCATATTAATCCTTATGTTAACACTCCGTCCCCCTGACGATCAACAATCAATAACAATTTGATTTACGTTAATAACACAATAACATTTACGTTAAATTAATAACACTTACAACTGTCACTAGTAACGCGGAAATTACACAACACTCTACCCGTCGAGCATTCAGTGAGAAAATCCCATTAATCCCTGTACTCACAGACAGCTGATTAATCTCTTTACAAGTTACGTTAATTTACGTTAATCGGTTACTAATCACTCAGCGATGGTAAACTCTGATTTACAATGTCCAAAGTGCTAAGAGAACGGTAATCATTCGTGATTACTTTTACGTTAATTAATTACTATCATCAAGGTCAATAATTAATCAATTAAATATGCAACCTTTCACACTGGCTCAGCAATTTACATTAAGGTATGAATTCCGTCTAAGCCTTCCATACTCAGACCTATTCAAGTGCCTAATAACAGTAATTAGGCACCACGTTTACGTTATTCTAAAATGACGTTACTCCTCCTACGAGTCAATCAAGTGCCGGTACTTCCGGGCAGATAAATAACGACGTTAAATTAATGGAACAATGTAGCCTTCGTGTGAGTCGATCGAACACGGATCGAGGCTAATTACTTTGACTTCCTGAAACACGTCAATTACCCGGCCCACTGACCGTTAATTACGACAGACAATACTCTAATTCATATCTGGCTGATGGCTAGGCTCCCTGAGACTACCGTAGCTGCTTTGCAAGAAAGTAAATTAAGCTAAACGTATTCTACGTTACTCAAATTGTCAAAGAACAAATTCTCTTAGAGCAAAGAGCGTTTCCTTGGTTACGTTATATTAATTGCCTCGCAATCCCCTCACTGAATACTGGACTTCGATGTTCTACCAGATAAACAGGAAAATATAAAACCCAAGTACTCGTCTACAGCCGAGTTCACCCACGACAATGACAAATCACAGTGATTTACGTTACAATCCGGTTGCAATGACAATACTGCATAACCTAGTAAAATAACATACAGGACATAAACCCTCTAGAACACTGCCCCACAATGACTTTACTGAACTGCAATCACATACGGTGATTGCTCAACACTAGCAACAATCACCATAATTGACAACCCCTTTGTAATAACACACACGGCAAGTACTCAAAATTCCAAGTAGTAGAATACTGCCCAACACTTACTTACTGTTGCAAATGACCAACAGTGCGCTCTAAATAACCCCTTAGAACACAGGTCCACACATTACAATCACCACAGTAAATAACACAATAACACTGGGCACAGTGACACTACGATAATATATATATAATTACGGCTGACACATGTAGCCTACAGCTATCAAACGTTACTGGGAACACTAAGGAGATCTTGCACTCCTTAAATCACATGGGTGAGAGATTTATCGATCCCGCAGGCCGAAAAACACTCCCGAGAATTACGTTACTCAACAGAGCGCCGGCTATCACTCACCAACAGCCTCGTCATTCATCAAATTCTACCAAAATTACGCTAATACTGAAACCACAATTATTTATATATATATATATATATATATATATATATATATATACAACTTTAGAACACTTTCCCACCAGGAGACTCGAACCCTAGCCAGCACAGAAGCCTTCCAGCAACTGGCATAACAGGTACGCCTTAACCCGCTCCACCACCTGCTCAGACCCTTAAAAGAGATGGTAATTTCGGAGTATTTAAATACCACAAAGATCACCACCTCCCAAGAGCACTAGAGCAAGTGAGGGGTCATTTATAAGTTTATTTCATCAAGTCCCTGTTAATATGGGAGAACACTGTGTCTATGAACTTAAGGCACAACTCTCCTAAACACGAGAGTGAAGTATACAACTTTAGAACACTTTCCCACCAGGAGACTCGAACCCTAGCCAGCACAGAAGCCTTCCAGCAACTGGCATAACAGGTACGCCCTAACCCGCTCCACCACCTGCTCAGACCCTTAAAAGAGATGGTAATTTCGGAGTATTTATATACCACAAAGATCACCACCTCCCAAGAGCACTAGAGCAAGTGAGGGGTCATTTATAAGTTTATTTCATCAAGTCCCTGTTAATATGGGAGAACACTGTGTCTATGAACTTAAGGCACAACTCTCCTAATCACGAGAGTGAAGTATACAACTTTAGAACACTTTCCCACCAGGAGACTCGAACCCTAGCCAGCACAGAAGCCTTCCAGCAACTGGCATAACAGGTACGCCTTAACCTGCTCCACCACCTGCTCAGACCCTTAAAAGAGATGGTAACTTTGGAGTATTTAAATACCACAAAGATCACCACCTCCCAAGAGCACTAGAGCAAGTGAGGGGTCATTTATACGTTTATTTCATCAAGTCCCTGTTAATATGGGAGAACACTGTGTCTATGAAATTTAGGCACAACTCTCCTAAACACGAGAGTGAAGTATACAACTTTAGAACACTTTCCCACCAGGAGACTCGAACCCTAGCCAGCACAGAAGCCTTCCAGCAACTGGCATAACAGGTACGCCTTAACCCGCTCCACCACCTGCTCAGACCCTTAAAAGAGATGGTAATTTCGGAGTATTTAAATACCACAAAGATCACCACCTCCCAAGAGCACTAGAGCAAGTGAGGGGTCATTTATACGTTTATTTCATCAAGTCCCTGTTAATATGGGAGAACACTGTGTCTATGAACTTAAGGCACGACTCTCCTAAACACGAGAGTGAAGTATACAACTTTAGAACACTTTCCCACCAGGAGACTCGAACCCTAGCCAGCACAGAAGCCTTCCAGCAACTGGCATAACAGGTACGCCTTATGCCAGTTGCTGGAAGGCTTCTGTGCTGGATAGGGTTCGAGTCTCCTGGTGGGAAAGTGTTCTAAAGTTGTATACTTCACTCTCGTGTTTAGGAGAGTTGTGCCTTAAGTTCATAGACACAGTGTTCTCCCATATTAACAGGGACTTGATGAAATAAACGTATAAATGACCCCTCACTTGCTCTAGTGCTCTTGGGAGGTGGTGATCTTTGTGGTATTTAAATACTCCGAAATTACCATCTCTTTTAAGGGTCTGAGCAGGTGGTGGAGCGGGTTAAGGCGTACCTGTTATGCCAGTTGCTGGAAGGCTTCTGTGCTGGCTAGGGTTCGAGTCTCCTGGTGGGAAAGTGTTCTAAAGTTGTATACTTCACTCTCGTGTTTAGGAGAGTTGTGCCTTAAGTTCATAGACACAGTGTTCTCCCATATTAACAGGGACTTGATGAAATAAACGTATAAATGACCTCTCACTTGCTCTAGTGCTCTTGGGAGGTGGTGATCTTTGTGGTATTTAAATACTCCGAAATTACCATCTCTTTTAAGGGTCTGAGCAGGTGGTGGAGCGGGTTAAGGCGTACCTGTTATGCCAGTTGCTGGAAGGCTTCTGTGCTGGCTAGGGTTCGAGTCTCCTGGTGGGAAAGTGTTCTAAAGTTGTATACTTCACTCTCGTGTTTAGGAGAGTTGTGCCTTAAGTTCATAGACACAGTGTTCTCCCATATTAACAGGGACTTGATGAAATAAACGTATAAATGACCTCTCACTTGCTCTAGTGCTCTTGGGAGGTGGTGATCTTTGTGGTATTTAAATACTCCGAAATTACCATCTCTTTTAAGGGTCTGAGCAGGTGGTGGAGCGGGTTAAGGCGTACCTGTTATGCCAGTTGCTGGAAGGCTTCTGTGCTGGCTAGGGTTCGAGTCTCCTGGTGGGAAAGTGTTCTAAAGTTGTATACTTCACTCTCGTGTTTAGGAGAGTTGTGCCTTATATATATATATATATATATATATATATATATATATATATATATATATATATATATATATATATATATACATATATATATATATATATATATATATATATATATATATATATATATATATATATATATATATATATATATATATATATATATATATATATATATATATATTAGTATATTTTGGCAGCAGTCTTTCCTGTAGACATATATTATTAAATATGACCGAAAAAGTAAGATTAATAATTCTACCACAAATTTTCTCAATCTTTCGTACATTTCTTTTCACTATTGGTGGTAATTCAAAAATCAATTCTCCAAAATTCATTTTTATTTCTAGTCTGACGCGACACTTGAGCGTGTTTCGTAAAACTTATTACATTTTCAAAGACTTTAGTTAACACATACACAACAGAATAGAACTTACACATCTCTGATTTTGTTTATATCTACATTTGAGTGAGGTGGATGGGGTGAGGTGGTATTTAATAAGGTATTAATTTCATCAACACAAGCCAGAACATGAAACAATGGGTACTGAATAAAAGTGATTGAAGAAAGCCTATTGGTCCATATTTCTTGATGCTTCTATATTGGAGTGGAGTCTCGAGGTGGGTAGAATATAGTTGTGCATTAATTGGCGGTTGATTGCTGGTGTTGACTTCTTGATGTGTAATGCCTCGCAAACGTCAAGCCGCCTGCTATCGCTGTATCTATCGATGATTTCTGTGTTGTTTACTAGGATTTCTCCGGCGATGGTTTGGTTGTGGGAAGAGATTATATGTTCCTTAATGGAGCCCTGTTGCTTATGCATCGTTAAACGCCTAGAAAGAGATGTTGTTGTCTTGCCTATATACTGGGTTTTTTGGAGCTTACAGTCCCCAAGAGGGCATTTGAAGGCATAGACGACGTTAGTCTATTTTAAAGCGTTCTGTTTTGTGTCTGGAGAGTTTCTCATGAGTAGGCTGG
Organism: Procambarus clarkii; assembly: GCF_040958095.1. NCBI lineage: Eukaryota > Metazoa > Arthropoda > Malacostraca > Decapoda > Cambaridae > Procambarus > Procambarus clarkii. The sequence goes on along the minus strand of NW_027189137.1, from coordinate 2,516,876 downwards.
CCGTTTTTCTGGTTTTATAGTAAATCGTCAGTTGTATCCTCTGATTTTTGTCTGTAGGGATAACGTTTCTATTAACAATATCTTTCAGGACCCTTTCCTCCGTTTTATGAGCTGTGGAAAAGAAGTTCCTGTAAAATAGTCTAATAGGGGGTATAGGTGTTGTGTTGGTTGTCTCTTCAGAGGTTGCATGGCGTTTCACTTTCCTTCTTATGATGTCTTTGACGAAACCATTGGAGAAGCCGTTGTTAACTAGGACCTGCCTTACCCTACAGAGTTCTTCGTCAACTTGCTTCCATTCTGAGCTGTGGCTGAGAGCACGGTCGACATATGCGTTAACAACACTCCTCTTGTACCTATCTGGGCAGTCGCTTTTGGCATTTAGGCACATTCCTATGTTCATTTCCTTAGTGTAGACTGCAGTGTGGAAACCTCCGCTCTTTTCCATGACTGTTACATCTAGAAAGGGCAGCTTCCCATCCTTTTCCATCTCGTAAGTGAAACGCAGCACGGAACTCCGCTCAAATGCCTCCTTCAACTCCTGCAGATGTCTGACATCAGGTACCTGTGTAAAAATGTCGTCAACATACCTGCAGTATATGGCCGGTTTCATGTTCATGTCGACTAAGACTTTTTGCTCGATGGTACCCATGTAGAAGTTTGCAAAAAGGACACCTAGCGGAGAACCCATGGCGACCCCATCTACTTGCTTATACATGTGCCCATCCGGGCTCAAGATGGGTGCCTCTTTAGTACAAGCTTGGAGTAGTTTCCTTAGGATATTTTCTGGTATGTCAAGAGGAGTACAGGCTGGATCACGATACACTCTGTCGGCTATCATCCCGATTGTCTCGTCCACTGGTACGTTAGTGAACAGCGACTCTACGTCCAACGAGGCTCTTATTCCTGTGGCCCGTGTGCCCCGCAGTAAGTCAACAAATTCCTTTGGCGACATCAGGCTGAAGGCGCAAGGGACATAAGGAGTCAGCAGGCCGTTGAGTCGCTTCGCTAGTCTGTACGTGGGTGTGGGTATCTGGCTAATGATTGGCCGAAGTGGGTTCCCAGGCTTGTGTGTCTTGACATTTCCATACGCATATCCAGGTTTATATTCCCCAATAATCTTTGGCAGGTGGAGTCCTGATTTCTTGGCGTTCACAGTTTCGACTAGTCTGTTGACCTTTGCTTTCAATTCGGCTGTAGTGTACTGTGTATATATATATATATATATATATATATATATATATATATATATATATATATATATATATATATATATATATATATATATATATATATATATATATATATATGCAAACAAGCCTGAATGGTCCCCAGGACTATATACAACTGAAAACTCACACCCCAGAAGTGACTCGAACCCATACTCCCACAACTGGTATGTACAGGGACGCCTTAATCCGCTTGACCATCACGACCGGACATAAGGAAGTGATAGCCGAGGCTATATGAACCACTTCCCCGCCGGCACTCGGATGGTAATCTTGGGCATAGCATTTTATCAAATCACCTCATTCTTTGGGGCACACGTGAGGAACACAAATGCAAACAAGCCTGAATGGTCCCCAGGACTATATACAACTGAAAACTCACACCCCAGAAGTGACTCGAACCCATACTCCCACAACTGGTATGTACAGGGACGCCTTAATCCGCTTGACCATCACGACCGGACATAAGGAAGTGATAGCCGAGGCTATATGAACCACTTCCCCGCCGGCACTCGGATGGTAATCTTGGGCATAGCATTTTATCAAATCACCTCATTCTTTGGGGCACACGTGAGGAACACAAATGCAAACAAGCCTGAATGGTCCCCAGGACTATATACAACTGAAAACTCACACCCCAGAAGTGACTCGAACCCATACTCCCACAACTGGTATGTACAGGGACGCCTTAATCCGCTTGACCATCACGACCGGACATAAGGAAGTGATAGCCGAGGCTATATGAACCACTTCCCCGCCGGCACTCGGATGGTAATCTTGGGCATAGCATTTTATCAAATCACCTCATTCTTTGGGGCACACGTGAGGAACACAAATGCAAACAAGCCTGAATGGTCCCCAGGACTATATACAACTGAAAACTCACACCCCAGAAGTGACTCGAACCCATACTCCCACAACTGGTATGTACAGGGACGCCTTAATCCGCTTGACCATCACGACCGGACATAAGGAAGTGATAGCCGAGGCTATATGAACCACTTCCCCGCCGGCACTCGGATGGTAATCTTGGGCATAGCATTTTATCAAATCACCTCATTCTTTGGGGCACACGTGAGGAACACAAATGCAAACAAGCCTGAATGGTCCCCAAGACTATATACAACTGAAAACTCACACCCCAGAAGTGACTCGAACCCATACTCCCACAACTGGTATGTACAGGGACGCCTTAATCCGCTTGACCATCACGACCGGACATAAGGAAGTGATAGCCGAGGCTATATGAACCACTTCCCCGCCGGCACTCGGATGGTAATCTTGGGCATAGCATTTTATCAAATCACCTCATTCTTTGGGGCACACGTGAGGAACACAAATGCAAACAAGCCTGAATGGTCCCCAGGACTATATACAACTGAAAACTCACACCCCAGAAGTGACTCGAACCCATACTCCCACAACTGGTATGTACAGGGACGCCTTAATCCGCTTGACCATCACGACCGGACATAAGGAAGTGATAGCCGAGGCTATATGAACCACTTCCCCGCCGGCACTCGGATGGTAATCTTGGGCATAGCATTTTATCAAATCACCTCATTCTTTGGGGCACACGTGAGGAACACAAATGCAAACAAGCCTGAATGGTCCCCAGGACTATATACAACTGAAAACTCACACCCCAGAAGTGACTCGAACCCATACTCCCACAACTGGTATGTACAGGGACGCCTTAATCCGCTTGACCATCACGACCGGACATAAGGAAGTGATAGCCGAGGCTATATGAACCACTTCCCCGCCGGCACTCGGATGGTAATCTTGGGCATAGCATTTTATCAAATCACCTCATTCTTTGGGGCACACGTGAGGAACACAAATGCAAACAAGCCTGAATGGTCCCCAGGACTATATACAACTGAATGAGGTGATTTGATAAAATGCTATGCCCAAGATTACCATCCGAGTGCCGGCGGGGAATTGGTTCATATAGCCTCGGCTATCACTTCCTTATGTCCGGTCGTGATGGTCAAGCGGATTAAGGCGTCCCTGTACATACCAGTTGTGGGAGTATGGGTTCGAGTCACTTCTGGGGTGTGAGTTTTCAGTTGTATATAGTCCTGGGGACCATTCAGGCTTGTTTGCATTTGTGTTCCTCACGTGTGCCCCAAAGAATGAGGTGATTTGATAAAATGCTATGCCCAAGATTACCATCCGAGTGCCGGCGGGGAAGTGGTTCATATAGCCTCGGCTATCACTTCCTTATGTCCGGTCGTGATGGTCAAGCGGATTAAGGCGTCCCTGTACATACCAGTTGTGGGAGTATGGGTTCGAGTCACTTCTGGGGTGTGAGTTTTCAGTTGTATATAGTCCTGGGGACCATTCAGGCTTGTTTGCATTTGTGTTCCTCACGTGTGCCCCAAAGAATGAGGTGATTTGATAAAATGCTATGCCCAAGATTACCATCCGAGTGCCGGCGGGGAAGTGGTTCATATAGCCTCGGCTATCACTTCCTTATGTCCGGTCGTGATGGTCAAGCGGATTAAGGCGTCCCTGTACATACCAGTTGTGGGAGTATGGGTTCGAGTCACTTCTGGGGTGTGAGTTTTCAGTTGTATATAGTCCTGGGGACCATTCAGGCTTGTTTGCATTTGTGTTCCTCACGTGTGCCCCAAAGAATGAGGTGATTTGATAAAATGCTATGCCCAAGATTACCATCCGAGTGCCGGCGGGGAAGTGGTTCATATAGCCTCGGCTATCACTTCCTTATGTCCGGTCGTGATGGTCAAGCGGATTAAGGCGTCCCTGTACATACCAGTTGTGGGAGTATGGGTTCGAGTCACTTCTGGGGTGTGAGTTTTCAGTTGTATATAGTCCTGGGGACCATTCAGGCTTGTTTGCATTTGTGTTCCTCACGTGTGCCCCAAAGAATGAGGTGATTTGATAAAATGCTATGCCCAAGATTACCATCCGAGTGCCGGCGGGGAAGTGGTTCATATAGCCTCGGCTATCACTTCCTTATGTCCGGTCGTGATGGTCAAGCGGATTAAGGCGTCCCTGTACATACCAGTTGTGGGAGTATGGGTTCGAGTCACTTCTGGGGTGTGAGTTTTCAGTTGTATATAGTCCTGGGGACCATTCAGGCTTGTTTGCATTTGTGTTCCTCACGTGTGCCCCAAAGAATGAGGTGATTTGATAAAATGCTATGCCCAAGATTACCATCCGAGTGCCGGCGGGGAAGTGGTTCATATAGCCTCGGCTATCACTTCCTTATGTCCGGTCGTGATGGTCAAGCGGATTAAGGCGTCCCTGTACATACCAGTTGTGGGAGTATGGGTTCGAGTCACTTCTGGGGTGTGAGTTTTCAGTTATATATATATATATATATATATATATATATATATATATATATATATATATATATATATATATATATATATATATATATATATATATATATATATATATATATATATATATATATATATATATATATATATATATATATATATATATATATATATATATATATATATATATATATATATATATATATATATATATATATATATATATATATATATATATATATATATATATATATATATATATATATATATATATATATATATATATATATATATATATATATATATATATATATATATATATATATATATATATATATATATATATATATATATATATAAAAGTTTGAGAGGGTACCACCTCTGGTGCCAATGTGGGGACCCATAGCCTTGGAGAAGAAAATAAAAAGTATTCAGAGGAGACCTTGTGGTTTCTCACTGAACACTAATATTATCTTTTCCTACCACCCCCATTCTTTTGTATGTACACATATATATTTACTTTATTTGAACTTTGTTACAAAAAAGGAGTTACATATGGGCTACAAAGATGGTTATCATAGGTTGTCGAGTTCCTCCAGCTCCTCAGATGGCGGGCAGGAACCCTGGATGCAGTGCGCATTTCCCCTCTGTATCGCCACACTGAGGCGCTGGAAAAGAAAGTTTGCAGCTCTCGGGTCCATTGTTGTTTCAATGAGCCTAGAACCCAGTTCCTTCAAGAAACTGGTAGCACTTTTACCCCAGGCGCCGAGTGTCTCAGAAGCAATGGGGACAAAATTGTAGTGGTGATCCAGTTCTCTATACTTACGGGATTTGGCTGCTTCCCTGTGGGTGGCAGCGCCACCTGGTTGTGCAACACTGAGATTAATGTAGGTGTTAGCCAGGGTTGATACACACGTGTAGTCCCATACCAACTGCTTGCCATTCTTCCAGGGGTTCACTGTGATACCATCCGGGCGACCAATAAGAGCATCAGAGTTACGGGGCGTTAGGTAACGGGGCTCTCTTTCAGCTGGGCATCCAGCAGTGGTGAGGCTTCTCTTGATGATGTCGTTAACTTCACTGTGCCTCGAGTGCCATCCCCCTGTGCTTTGGCAGAGTAGGCCATGGTGGCCGTACCTGTCAGCCACCACCTCGCCGCAAATACACCTATATCTGGTGTGGATTGGAGCAGCAAGGCGGAGGGCCACAGCAATTCGAAGGGCGTGTGGTGTGAGATGCGTGCCAGTGGCCGACATTGGGGTTGCTAACAGGAAATCCCCTGCATGTGGTGCTGCTACTGCTGTGAGGCGAGCAATGTCGTGTTGTGTTGTTGCAGCACCCAGGCACTCTGCAGCAACTTGGTCTACAATGGGGCCATCCCAGCTGGATTGCTTGTGGGCTTTTGGGGATGGTGGTTGAGGTGATTGGCATGCACGAGAGGCCCACTCTGTGGCACAGCGTGTAAAATTGGGATCATGTACACCTGCCAGCTGATGTAAGTGGGCAGGTAGAATTTCCTTCACAAGGTCGTCGGATGCTGATAAGGAGGACAGGAAGGCTGGAACAGCGATTTGCGTTGCTGTTCGAACTCCAAGGCCCCCAAGTCTTACGGGAAGAGAGGCTTGTTTCCACTGTAGGTCATCGAGAGAGAGGTTAAGGGCTTTTTCTAGCATTGATTTCAGTAACCGGTCATACTCACTTATTTTTTGGCTACTGTAAGATGGTGAACACCTCAGAAAGTAGGTTAACCTGGGGAAAAACAGACATCTGGTAATGAGGTAGAGTGCATCATGAGCATCAATATCCTCAATCCTCCCATCCATCCTCTTAAGGTCGGCGAATTTCTTATCAAGGACCTCATCGATGGCTTTCAACCCCAGGGGAGCTCCTAGGAGTGTGCTGTCTTCAGGTTTAGTTTTATTGATATTTGGCAGAAGACCCTCTATTCTCTCTACGATGCCCAGGTTGGAACATATTATTTCACATTTAGAAGGGTTTAGCGTGAGGCCTAAAACTGCACCTTGCTCCTGGATTTTTCTGATGACCTCCAGGAGGGAGTCTTGGGAACCAGCTAGGGTACCATCATCCAAGAACCAGATGTTAAGCTCGCTGGACAGGACCTCTGTGACTTGTTTGATGACTAAGCAGAAAATGAGAGGAGCAAGGGGGTCACCCTGTTGGACGCCTTCTCGCGAGTCAATTTCATGTTCGCCAAATATATATATATATATATATATATATATATATATATATATATATATATATATATATATATATATATATATATATATATATATATATATATATATATATATATATATATATATATATATATATATATATATATATATATATATATATATATATATATATATATATATATATATATATATATATATATATATATATATATATATATATATATATATATATATATATATATATATATATATATATATATATATATATATATATATATATATATATATATATATATATATATATATATATATATATATATATATATATATATATATATATATATATATATATATATATATATATATATATATATATATATATATATATATATATATATATATATATATATATATATATATATATATATATATATATATATATATATATATATATATATATATATATATATATATATATATATATATATATATATATATATATATATATATATATATATATATATTGTGACGATAATCTCCTTCAAGAGAGATCGAGCCTGCTCTTCCCTCCTAAGTTCGTCGCTATACATCCATATACAACTAATATGGAAGAAATATCCAACAAATACAACACCAAGGTTTGCCAGAGAGCAAACGTATTCAGCACCAGGAACACCTGCTCCCCCCACCACTCGAACCACCAAACTACCTGTCCGTCGCCTGCTCATCGCTGATTGGCCGGTGGTCAGTTGCACCTGCTCCTCCACCGCCACACTACCTGATGTCTGGGGCCACCACGACCTAGAGACCTCAGAATATCCAGTGCTTTCAACAAGTTAACACGTCTCGTTGGTAGACTAAGCTCTGGCTTACGCGTACTAAGAGAGGTGGCAGCTTAAAGCCAATATTCTTGCACCTATATATCTGATTGTATATTGTTCACTTGTTATTTCTCACTTGTCTTAACGTAACTTTTCATTTTGTCATTTGATTATTCTTATTATTTTGATTGATTGATTTTATGTTCCAATTTGTATGTCCATTTTATTCATGTTTTGCTTTTCTAATGTAATTAAAATCTCATTGTTAAATTTACTTCTGTTTTGTGTGTCTTCCCATTACCTTACCACAGACGAACTTCCAGATTTTCTCTTTTTGTTTCTATATGTGACGAGGCCATACCCCTAGCTTTTGAAACAGCCGAACACCAACGCGTTACCGTCACAATAATATATATATATATATATATATATATATATATATATGCGAACAAGCCTGAATGGTCCCCAGGACAATATGCAACTGAAAACTCACACCCCAGAAGTGACTCGAACCCATACTCCCAGGAGCAACGCAACTGGTATGTACAAGACGCCTTAATCCACTTGACCATCACGACCGGACATAATGAGGTGATAGCCGAGGCTATTTGAACCACCCCACCACCGGCACTCGGATAGTAATCTTGGGCATAGCATTTTACCAAATCACCTCATTCTTTGGGGCACACGTGAGGAACACAAATGCGAACAAGCCTGAATGGTCCCCAGGACAATATGCAACTGAAAACTCACACCCCAGAAGTGACTCGAACCCATACTCCCAGGAGCAACGCAACTGGTATGTACAAGACGCCTTAATCCACTTGAACATCACGACCGGACATAATGAGGTGATAGCCGAGGCTATTTGAACCACCCCACCGCCGGCACTCGGATAGTAATCTTGGGCATAGCATTTTACCAAATCACCTCATTCTTTGGGGGCACACGTGAGGAACACAAATGCGAACAAGCCTGAATGGTCCCCAGGACAATAAGCAACTGAAAACTCACACCCCAAAAGTGACTCGAACCCATACTCCCAGGAGCAACACAACTGGTATGTACAAGACGCCTTAATCCACTTGACCATCACGACCGGACATAATGAGGTGATAGCCGAGGCTATTTGAACCACCCCACCGCCGGCACTCGGATAGTAATCTTGGGCATAGCATTTTACCAAATCACCTCATTCTTTGGGGCACACGTGAGGAACACGCGGGCACACGCGGTGGGGTGGTTCAAATAGCCTCGGCTATCACCTCATTATGTCCGGTCGTGATGGTCAAGTGGATTAAGGCGTCTTGTACATACCAGTTGCGTTGCTCCTGGGAGTATGGGTTCGAGTCACTTCTGGGGTGTGAGTTTTCAGTTGCATATTGTCCTGGGGACCATTCAGGCTTGTTCGCATTTGTGTTCCTCACGTGTGCCCCAAAGAATGAGGTGATTTGGTAAAATGCTATGCCCAAGATTACTATCCGAGTGCCGGCGGTGGGGTGGTTCAAATAGCCTCGGCTATCACCTCATTATGTCCGGTCGTGATGGTCAAGTGGATTAAGGCGTCTTGTACATACCAGTTGCGTTGCTCCTGGGAGTATGGGTTCGAGTCACTTCTGGGGTGTGAGTTTTCAGTTGCATATTGTCCTGGGGACCATACAGGCTTGTTCGCATTTGTGTTCCTCACATGTGCCCCAAAGAATGAGGTGATTTGGTAAAATGCTATGCCAAAGATTACTATCCGAGTGCCGGCGGTGGGGTGGTTCAAATAGCCTCGGCTATCACCTCATTATGTCCGGTCGTGATGGTCAAGTGGATAAAGGCGTCTTGTACATACCAGTTGCGTTGCTCCTGGGAGTATGGGTTCGAGTCACTTCTGGGGTGTGAGTTTTCAGTTATATATATATATATATATATATATATATATATATATATATATATATATATATATATATATATATATATATATATATATATATATATATATATATATATATATATATATATATATATATATATATATATATATATATATATATATATATATATATATATATATATATATATATATATATATATATATATATATATATATATATATTATTAAATATGACCGAAAAAGTAAGATTAATAATTCTAACACGAATTTTCTCAATCTTTCGTACATTACGCTTCACTGTTGGAGGTAAATCAAAAATCACTTCTCCAAAATTCATTTTTATTTCTAGTCTGACGCGACATGGGCGCGTTTCGTAAAACTTATTACATTTTCAAAGACTTCACAAATACACAACTGATTAGAACGTATCTCTGATTTTATATCTACATTTGAGTGAGGTGGGAGGGGTGGTGTGGCATTAACACAAGACAGAACACGAGGGGATATTAATAGGGTATTAAAAGTATCAACACAAGACAGAACAGAAACAATGGGTATTGAATAGAAGTGTTTGTAGAAAGCCTATTGGTCCATATTTCTTGATGCTTCTATATTGGAGCAGAGTCTTGAGGTGGGTAGAATATAGTTGTGCAATAATTGGCTGTTGATTGCTGGTGTTGACTTCTTGATGTGTAGTGCCTCGCAAACGTCAAGCCGCCTGCTATCGCTGTATCTATCGATAGATACAGCGATAGCAGGCGGCTTGACGTTTGCGAGGCACTACACATCAAGAAGTCAACACCAGCAATCAACAGCCAATTATTGCACAACTATATTCTACCCACCTCAAGACTCCGCTCCAATATAGAAGCATCAAGAAATATGGACCAATAGGCTTTCTACAAACACTTCTATTCAATACCCATTGTTTCTGTTCTGTCTTGTGTTGATACTTTTAATACCCTATTAATATCCCCTCGTGTTCTGTCTTGTGTTAATGCCACATCACCCCTCCCACCTCACTCAAATGTAGATATAAAATCAGAGATACGTTCTAATCAGTTGTGTATTTGTGAAGTCTTTGAAAATGTAATAAGTTTTACGAAACGCGCCCGTGTCGCGTCAGACTAGAAATAAAAATGAATTTTGGAGAAGTGATTTTTGATTTACCTCCAACAGTGAAGCGTAATGTACGAAAGATTGAGAAAATTCGTGTTAGAATTATTAATCTTACTTTTTCGGTCATATTTAATAATATATGTCTACAGGAAAGACTGCTACCAAAATATACTAATATATATATATATATATATATATATATATATATATATATATATATATATATATATATATATATATATATATATATATTTATATATATATATATATATCATTTGTCATGGCCCTGGGAACAATTCAAGAAATTAGCACCACACTCTGGTATCACTCAATATCACTCCACAATAATCAATGGCCAGGAATCACTGACGTTACACCTGCAAGATTACACATGGAATAATATCACTCTGTCTCGCAGACGATCAAAAATGAATGAATTACCACAATTGAATATAAATATTACATGGACATCCTCTCAGTCCTTGGCTAATCTATGTATACTCTGTTCCCGTGTGTACCCACACACACACACACACTGTACGTCTGTGTACACAAGACGTAAGTCCCTCTGGACTGACAAGATGACAACAAGGGTGATTAGTTCCTCGTCCACACTTCACTTCACCTCTACAGGTGCTTAGTGACAATGCGACGGAACACCCGACTTCGAATTCAAGCTTTAGAGACTAACCAGAAATCTCCAGATATACACACATAGGTACTTACTCATTAATACTGCCGGCCTTACACACACACCATTCGCATACATCAGGCACCCTGCTACGGGTGGCTGACTCATAGTGGTGGAGATGGCTAGAGCGGTCCTCACGTGGTATCTTATGTGCAATTGGTGCGCACTCGAACCCCCCAACCCCCCTCACAACACGGCTCTTTCATGGCGACGAGTCAAGTGGCTGGCGCAGGCGGCCCACAGCTCACCCACCATGCGGCCTAGCTGTTTCCGCGCAAACTTGAGTCTCGCTTCAAGCCATACAATAGAATGATGCTATAGGCATATCTCTGTCCACAGACGTGCTATCCCGGCCAGGGTAACATTTCTGGAATGCTGATGACGGGGGCACTCACATGAGCCTAAACACTAGATGTTTCGGTTGTTGGTTACCAAACTTAAGTCTGCGCACTTAACAAGTGCACTTAACAAGTGTACTGGCCTCCACAGGCATAAGAGCACCATTGTAAGTGAGCTGGTGAACCATCCCCTCACACACAGTGTACTGTTGTTTGAGTATCTGGTCATACTGTTATCTTGAATATTAGAGGAAAGACGGCTCAAGACATGATGGACTACATCACACAGAAGTGCAAGGAGGCAGCAGACAAGTTCGTCCCAATACAAGCGGAAATGAAATGCAAATGAGAAACCCGTGGTTTAATCAAGGATGTAAGCTAGCAAATCCACTAAGTAAAGGCTTGTGGAGAAACTATAGAAACAACAGAACACTAGAGAGCTGAGAAAGATACCAGAATGCCGGGAATGAATACATCTGGGTTAGAAAAGAGGTAGAGAGGCAGTATGAAAATGACATAGCGAGCAAGGCAAAGACTCAACCCAAACTGCTGCATAACCACATCAGGAGGAAAACAATAGTGAAGGAACAAGTAATGAAACTGATGATATGGGCAGAAAGATTCACTACAAACAACAAGGAAGTGTGTGAGGAACTCAATACGATATTCCAGGAGGTTTTCACTTCTGTGTAAGGAGAAGTCCTGGAGATAAGAGAGGGAATATCAAAACAGGACACCACTAGAGGAGTTTGTGACTACCAGTGGGGAGGAGAGGAAGCATCTGCCTGATTTGGATGTGACAAAGGTTATTGGTCCAGATGGAATTTCACCATGGATTCTAAAGGAAGGATCAGAAGCTCTATGCATCCCACTCTCCATGGTGTACAACAAATCACTGGAAACAGGTGAACTGCCAAAAATTTGGAAGACGGCCAATGAAGTTCCAATATACAGGAAGGGTGATAGGCAGGTGGCACTGAGCTAGAGGCCAGTGTCACTAACTTGCATTCCATGCAAGTTGATGGAGAAGATTGTGCGTAAAAAGCTAGTAGAACATCTTGAGAGAAAGAACTTTGTAATGCAACGTCAACAAGGATTCAGAGATGCCAAATCATGCCTAACAGGTTTAATTGAGTTCTATGACCAGGCAACAAAAATTTGGTACTAGAGAGAGGGCTGGGCAGAATGCATATTTCTTGACTGTCAGAAAGCCTGTCACAGTACCACAAAAGAGACTAGTACAAAACTGGAGATGCAGGCCGGAGTGAAAGGGAAAGTACTCCACTGGATAAAGGAGTACCTAAGCAACAGGACACAGCGAGTCACTGTGAGGGGTGAGATCTGGGAGTGGCGAGGAATCACCAGTGGAATTCCACATGGATCAGTCCTTGGACCTGTACTGATTCTGAAATAAGTAAATGATCTCCCAGAAGGAATTGACTCGTTCCTCTCAATGTTTGCTGACGATGCAAAAACTATGAGGAGAGTCAAGACAGAGGAAGATAGTATGAGGCTACAAGATGAGCTAGAAAAACTGAAGGAATGGTCCAACAAATGGCTACTAAAGTTCAACCCAAGTAAATGTAAGGTAATGAAACTAGGACGAGGAAATAGGAAGCCAGACATTGGATACTGAATGGGAGATGAAGTCGTTCACGAAACGGGCAGAAAGAAAGGTCTATGAGTTGATATCACACCAAACATGTCTCCGGAAGCCCACATAAAAAGAATAACATCAGTGGCCTTTGTGAGGCAGGATAACATCAGAACTTCTTTCAGAAACCTGTGTAAGGAATCCTTCAGAACCTTGTATACAACATATGTAAGGCTAATCCTGGAGTATGCAGCCCCAGCATGGAGCCCGTACCTTGTCAAGCACAAGACGAAGCTGGAAAAAGTTCAGAGGTATGCCACTAGGCTAGTCCCGGAACTAAGAGAAAAAGTTATGAATTATAAGGAAAGGCTACGGGAACTGCTCCTCATGTCGCTGGTAGACAGAAGAGCTCGTGGAGACATGATCACCACATACAAAATTCTCAGGGGAATTGACATGGTAGACAAGGATGGATTATTTAACACAGGTGGTACATGAACAAGGGGTCAGGTGGAAGCTGAGTTCCCAAATGATCCACACAGACATTAGAGAGAACTTTTTCAGGGCCAGAGAAGTTGTTAAACGGAATGCAGTAGGAAGTGAGATGGTGGAGGCTGACTTCATACACAGTTTCATATGTAGATATGATAGAACTCAGTAGGCTCAGGAATCTGTACATCAGTTGGTTGGCGGTTGAGAGGCAGGACCTAAGAGCCAAAGCTCAACCCTCGCAAGCACAATTGTTGAATAAAATTAGGTGAGAACAAGAAGAATGTTTTATTTCTTATTAAGGCAAGTATATACTATGCTGCAAGCCAATAATACTCACAGAGTTTCGGGCATGACAATAGCATCATTGTCGCTCTCGAGGCAAGTAATAAGTGCTTATATAAGTACAGGTGGGATGTCGGACATTTTAATGGTGATCTATTGTTAACAATTTTAACACGATATTCCTCTCTTAAATTTAGGGTGGAAAATAATTTTACATAATATTTGGAGTCCGTACACTCACAAAAGTAAAAAGAAATGTCCATCTCGAACAGCTTATTACAATATATTACAGAAACATCTTGAATCGTGATGGATTATGCATAATAACAATTGTGGTATCTGTTGACAGGCCGGACAGCCCTTTACTTTGCAGCCGAACGTGGTCACGACAACACTGTGAAGGTCCTCCTCGACGCTGGAGCAGACATCAACGTTGCAGATAATATCGGTAAGAGTCACACTTATGCATCCAAACCTTATACAACACTCATGTCACACAACACACCAAACTTATCATTTGACAAAATGCAATATATATATTTTATAATTATATCATAGGAGATAATGTCTGTTTGTGTGTCTGTTCAAAGTTGGAGGCCAAATGTTTCATATACAAAAAATTGTCATATACATTTCATATACAAAAGTAATCTGCACCATTATTCACTGATGTTACGAAAATTAACAGAAAATTCCTGATGTGAATAATTTGTCCGTACTAGCATTAAAAAGACAATTCTCCCAAACCGTTAAAAGTTTCTCAATCAACTGTTATATACCAGAGTAAGGGTAACTATTCTTGTTTTAGTATTTCACACCACTTAGCTGCTTTTGCTGCCAACCAACCACACATTAGACAATTGTATTTTTTATAAGACAGAGAGAGAGAGAGAAAAAGAGTGAGACAGACACAGTGTGAGAGCGTACATTCATTAACCAGGCGTTGCCCACATAGGAAATGCCAGATGTACGTTGTTCTCTTCGGGAGTCACTACAAACTCACAGGCCTCCACGCTGGGAAGCCAGTTGTGGAATCTGGCTTCCAAATTCCACAATTGGAATCGCTGATCCAGAAAGTGAGCAGCATGAGCGTTTTGCTTCCGCTGCGCCAAGGGTTCCGTATGTCAGGTAGAGATGAAGACCAAGACGGTATTCACCCCCACAAGCCAATACAGAGCCATCCTCACTTGGGTCGTTCTCTCTGCAACTTGCATGCAAGCAAATATAGCCGGTAGAGCTTGGATTCTCACACCAATATTTATATAAAGATGTTTGGGGTTAGGAGCTGGAACTTGAACCAACTTAAGAGACAATTGGAATGTGATGTGAAATGGGGCCGTACTGCAGAATGGGGAATGATGTCAAAGGCAAGTGTAATAGCAAAAATAGCTTTATTCAACTACCTACTAATACACAGGCAGCCACATTACGTTAATTCAAGAGTGTCATTTCAAATCTGTCAATACCACAATTGCAGTAGGTCTCCTGACCCACCACCTGACAGGTGTATAGAGTCATAAGGCCTCGACCCACTGTTGCAGTAGGTCTCCTGACCCCCCACCTGACAGGTGTATAGAGTCATAAGGCCTCGACCCACTGTTGCAGTAGGTCTCCTGACCCACCACCTGACAGGTGTATAGAGTCATAAGGCTTCGACCCACTGTTGCAGTAGGTCTCCTGACCCACCACCTGACAGGTGTATAGAGTCATAAGGCTTCGACCCACCGTTGCAGTAGGTCTCCTGACCCACCACCTTACAGGTGTATAGAGTCATAAGGCCTCGACCCACTGTTGCAGTAGGTCTCCTGACCCACCACCTGACAGGTGTATAGAGTCATAAGGTTTCGACCCACTGTTGCAGTAGGTCTCCTGACCCCCCACCTGACAGGTGTATAGAGTCATAAGGCCTCGACCCACTGTTGCAGTAGGTCTCCTGACCCCCCACCTGACAGGTGTATAGAGTCATAAGGCCTCGACCCACTGTTGCAGTAGGTCTCCTGACCCACCACCTGACAGGTGTATAGAGTCATAAGGCTTCGACCCACCGTTGCAGTAGGTCTCCTGACCCACCACCTGACAGGTGTATAGAGTCATAAGGCCTCGACCCACTGTTGCAGTAGGTCTCCTGACCCCCCACCTGACAGGTGTATAGAGTCATAAGGCCTCGACCCACTGTCATCACGATTGACAAATCACGAGCATACATTTAATTTCTTCCATAGAAGTGTTCCCAGTTGTCTATGAAAGATATTGCATTTGATTTGCAATATCTTTCCAGCCGGCAATTGACACCAAGTGCCCTCGATATCCATTCATTTCCCACTCCCTTTCTTGGAAGAATGCCACATATGATCGGGATTCCTCCCTTGCTCCTAACTAACTCTATGGCTGTTTTATACCTCTGAATCAGTTCCTCACTCCTGACTCGACCAACATCATTTCCTCCCACGCTAATGCAAATAATGGGATTGTTCCCATTACCAGCCATAATATCATTCATGTTGTTTATAATATCACCAATGCCAGCTCCGGGATAGCAAACCCTTAACCTGTTCCCCCTATCTCTAGCACAAAACGTTCTATCCAAATACCTTATCTGGGAATCTCCCACAACTAATGTTTGCTTAGGTACTTCCTTTACTTTCTGAGGGGCCTGCGCTTCCTTTCTCTTCGTTGCTTTCCCTTTTGCGCGATCCACAGTCTCTCCACAGCACTCGTCCTCCAAAACGTCAAATGAATTTGAAGTTGCTATGGCGTTTGAAGGCGGCTTTATCAAAGTCTTCTTAAGGCCCCTGTCTTTCGCAACTCTCCAGACGAGGTCCCTTTACTGCTGGTCTCCTCCTTCGTTACTTCTCGTTGTTTTTTAAGCTGACGCACCTCCTCCCGCAGAGAGTCCAACTCTGTCCTCAGGGCTCCCACTAGAGTCACCAGGTCCTTCACTACAACTTCCATATTGCTATGATAATATAACACTTCAAGTTGATCTAGATAGGGTTTTGAAATGGTCAAAGGATTGGCAGATGCAGTTTAATGCTGATAAATGTAAAGTTCTGAGGTTAGGTAATGATGATAGAGTTACAAGATACGAGCTAGATGGTGTTGTGATTGCGAAGTCGGATTGCGAAAGGGATCTGGGAGTTATGATTAGTAAGAATTTAAAACAAAAGGATCAATGCATAAATGTTCGTAATAAGGCAAATCGGACACTTGGATTTATTAATCGCAGCGTTAGTAACAAGACACCTGGTGTGGTTCTCAAGCTATATCTTGCTCTAGTTAGGCCCCATTTAGATTATGCAGTTCAGTTTTGGTCGCCATATTATAGAATGGATATAAATTCACTTGAACGTGTCCAGCGTAGGATGACTAAGTTAATTCCCCAAATTAGAAATCTTTCATATGAAGAAAGATTAACAAAGCTTAAGTTGCATTCACTGGAAAGGCGAAGAGTTAGGGGTGACATGATAGAGGTTTACAAGTGGATGAATGGACATAACCGGGGGGATATTAATAGGGTATTAAAAGTATCAAAACAGGACAGAACACGAAACAATGGGTATAAATTGGATAAGTTTAGATTTAGGAAAGACTTGGGTAAATACTGGTTCAGTAACAGGGTTGTTGATTTGTGGAACCAATTGCCGCGTAACATTGTGGAGGTGGGGTCCCTCGATTGTTTCAAGCACGAGTTGGACAAGTATATGAGTGGGATTGGGTGGTTATAGAATAGGAGCTGCCTCGTATGGGCCAATAGGCCTTCTGCAGTTACCTTTGTTCTTATGTTCTTATGTTCTTATGGGGTGGGGGCCGGTCTTGGAGCGAGACATGAACCCAGCGATAGGTGACGTAAATGGGGATTTCGATGTGGATTCAATATATAACTTATTTAAGAATATTCTAAACAAAGCACAGGAACGTAGTATACCATACAAATTGAATAGATCGATATACCAATGACCCAAAGTGGATAACAAAGAATTTGAAGAACCTTATAGGTAAAAAGAGAGCTTGGTACAAAAGGATTAAAAATGGGGAGGTCACTTTAGAACAGGAATTGTTACAACTGGTTAGAAATGTTCAAAAAGAGATAAGCAAAGCAAAAAGAAACTATGAAGTTCGCATAGCAGGGCAAGCCAAGACAAATCCTAAAGGGTTTTTTTCAGTTATATCGTACTAAGACTAGGGAAAGGATAGGTCCATTAAAAACTGAGACAGGTCAAATAACAGATAGTGATGAAGAGATGAGTAGTATTTTTAATAAATATTTTGTATCTGTATTTACTAAAGAGGAACTTAACAATATGCCTTCAGCCGAACAAGTCTATGTGGGTGGGGACGAGGACAGGTTGACGAGTTTAGCAGTTACCAGGGAGGATGTGCTTAAACAAATAGTAAAACTCAAACCAAACAAATCCCCAGGGCCGGATGAAGTGTTTGCTAGGGTGCATAAAGAATGCAAAGAGGAGCTTTGTGAGTCCACTGTCTAACCATATTTAATAAATCAATAGGGTCAGGCAGAGTGCCAGAGTTTTGGAAAGTTGCTAATATGATACCAGTTTTTAAGAAAGGAGATAGATCACTTGCGTCTAACTATCGACCAATTAGCCTAACGTCAATTGTGGGAAAGTTACTCGAATCTCTAATAGCAAATAAAATTCGTCTTCATCTTGAAAAACATAAATTAATAATTGAGTCGCAACATGGTTTTATAAATGGCCGTTCATGTTTAACAAATTTGTTATCTTTTTATTCTAGCATTGTTGAGGCAGTTGATAGTGGTAAGGATTGCGATGTTGTATACCTTGACTTTAGCAAAGCTTTTGATACAGTGCCACATGAAAGACTGATTAAAAAATAGAGTCTCATGGTATTGGGGGTGCTATATTAAGCTGGATTAGGGCATGGCTATACCAAAGGAAACAGAGAGTTAGTATAAATGGAATCAAGTCAGAGTGGGAAAATGTTGTAAGTGGAGTGCCTCAAGGCTCTGTCCTGGGACCTCTGTTGTTTATAATATATATAAATGATTTAGATTCAGGTTTGAGTAGCAACATTTGCAAATTTGCCGATGATACGAAAATCGGTAGGGAAATTAATTCGGAGGAGGACTCACTATCACTTCAAGTTGATCTAGATAGGGTTTTGAAATGGTCAAAGGATTGGCAGATGCAGTTTAATGCTGATAAATGTAAAGTTCTGAGGTTAGGTAATGATGATAGAGTTACAAGATACGAGCTAGATGGTGTTGTGATTGCGAAGTCGGATTGCGAAAGGGATCTGGGAGTTATGATTAGTAAGAATTTAAAACAAAAGGATCAATGCATAAATGTTCGTAATAAGGCAAATCGGACACTTGGATTTATTAATCGCAGCGTTAGTAACAAGACACCTGGTGTGGTTCTCAAGCTATATCTTGCTCTAGTTAGGCCCCATTTAGATTATGCAGTTCAGTTTTGGTCGCCATATTATAGAATGGATATAAATTCACTTGAACGTGTCCAGCGTAGGATGACTAAGTTAATTCCCCAAATTAGAAATCTTTCATATGAAGAAAGATTAACAAAGCTTAAGTTGCATTCACTGGAAAGGCGAAGAGTTAGGGGTGACATGATAGAGGTTTACAAGTGGATGAATGGACATAACCGGGGGATATTAATAGGGTATTAAAAGTATCAACACAGGACAGAACACGAAACAATGGATATAAATTGGATAAGTTTAGATTTAGGAAAGACTTGGGTAAATACTGGTTCAGTAACAGGGTTGTTGATTTGTGGAACCAATTGCCGCGTAACATTGTGGAGGTGGGGTCCCTCGATTGTTTCAAGCACGGGTTGGACAAGTATATGAGTGGGATTGGGTGGTTATAGAATAGGAGCTGCCTCGTATGGGCCAATAGGCCTTCTGCAGTTACCTTTGTTCTTAAGAACATAAGAACAAAGGTAACTGCAGAAGGCCTATGGCCCATACGAGGCCGCTCCTATTCTATAACCACCCAATCCCACTCATATACTTGTCCAACCCGTGCTTGAATACAATCGAGGGACCCCACCTCCACAATGTTACGCGGCAAGTGGTTCCACCAAATCAACAACCCTGTACTGAACCAGTATTTACCCAAGTCTTCCTAAATCTAAACTTATCCAATTTATACCCATTGTTTCGTGTTCTGTCCTGTGTTGATACTTTTAATACCCTATTAATATCCCCCCGGTTTTGTCCATTCATCCACTTGTAAACCTCTATCATATCACCCCTAACTCTTCGCCTTTCCAGTGAATGCAACTTAAGCTTTGTTAATCTTTCTTCATATGAAAGATTTCTAATTTGGGGAATTAACTTAGTCATCCTACGCTGGACACGTTCAAGTGAATTTATATCCATTCTATAATATGGCGACCAAAACTGAACTGCATAATCTAAATGGGGCCTAACTAGAGCAAGATATAGCTTGAGAACCACACCAGATGTCTTGTTACTAACGCTGCGATTAATAAATCCAAGTGTCCGATTTGCCTTATTACGAACATTTATGCATTGATCCTTTTGTTTTAAATTCTTACTAATCATAACTCCCAGATCCCTTTCGCAATCCGACTTCGCAATCACAACACCATCTAGCTCGTATCTTGTAACTCTATCATCATTACCTAACCTCAGAATTTTACATTTATCAGCATTAAACTGCATCTGCCAATCCTTTGACCATTTCAAAACCCTATCTAGATCAACTTGAAGTGATAGTGAGTCCTCCTCCGAATTAATTTCCCTACCGATTTTCGTATCATCGGCAAATTTGCAAATGTTGCTACTCAAACCTGAATCTAAATCATTTCAGGTTTGAGTAGCAACATTTGCAAATTTGCCGATGATACGAAAATCGGTAGGGAAATTAATTCGGAGGAGGACTCACTATCTTATGTTCTTATCTTTTTATTCTAGCATTGTTGAGGCAGTTGATAGTGGTAAGGATTGCGATGTTGTGTGCCTTGACTTTAGCAAAGCTTTTGATACAGTGCCACATGAAAGACTCATTAAAAAGGTTAGATTCTCATGGTATTGGGGGTGCTATATTAAGCTGGATTAGGGCATGGCTATACCAAAGGAAACAGAGAGTTAGTATAAATGGAGTCAAGTCAGAGTGGGGAAAATGTTGTAAGTGGGGTGCCTCAGGGCTCTGTCCTGGGACCTCTGTTGTTTATAATATATATAAATGATTTAGATTCAGGTTTGAGTAGCAACATTTGCAAATTTGCCGATGATACGAAAATCGGTAGGGAAATTAATTCGGAGGAGGACTCACTATCACTTCAAGTTGATCTAGATAGGGTTTTGAAATGGTCGAAGGATTGGCAGATGCAGTTTAATGCTGATAAATGTAAAGTTCTGAGGTTAGGTAATGATGATAGGGTTACAAGATACGAGCTAGATGGTGTTGAGATCGCGAATTCGAATTGCGAAAGGGATCTGGGAGTTATGATTAGCAAGAATTTAAAACAAAAGGATCAATGCATAAATGTTCGTAATAAGGCAAATCGGACACTTGGATTTATTAATCGCAGCGTTAGTAACAAGACACCTGGTGTGGTTCTCAAGCTATATCTTGCTCTAGTTAGGCCCCATTTAGATTATGCAGTTCAGTTTTGGTCGCCATATTATAGAATGGATATAAATTCACTTGAACGTGTCCAGCGTAGGATGACTAAGTTAATTCCCCAAATTAGAAATCTTTCATATGAAGAAAGATTAACAAAGCTTAAGTTGCATTCACTGGAAAGGCGAAGAGTTAGGGGTGACATGATAGAGGTTTACAAGTGGGTGAATGGACATAACAAAGGGGATATTAATAGGGTATTAAAAGTATCAACAGAAGACAGAACACGAAACAATGGGTATAAATTGGATAAGTTTAGATTTAGGAAAGACTTGGGTAAATACTGGTTCAGTAACAGGGTTGTTAATTTGTGGAACCAATTGCCGCGTAACATTGTGGAGGTGGGGTCCCTCGATTGTTTCAAGCATGGGTTGGACATGTATGAGTGGGATTGGGTGGTTATAAATAGGAGCTGCCTCGTTTGGGCCAACAGGCCTTCTGCAGTTGCCTTTGTTCTTATGTTCTTATGTTCTTAAGTTCGCATAGCAGAGCAAGCAAAGTCAAATCCTAAAGGGTTTTTTCAGTTATATCGAACATAAGACTAGGGAAAGGATAGGTCCATTAAAATCTGAGACAGGTCAAATAACGGATAATGACAAGGAGATGAGTATTATTTTTAACAAATATTTTATATCTGTATTTACTAAAGAAGAACTTAACAATATGCCTTCAGCCGAACAAGTCTATATGGGTGGGGATGAGGACAGGTTGACTAGTTTAGCAGTTACCAAGGAGGATGTAATTAAACAATTAGAAAAACTAAAACCAAACAAATCCCCAGGGCCGGATGAAGTTTTTGCCAGGGTGCTTAAAGAATGCCAAGAGGAGCTTTCCGAGCCACTGTCTACCATATTAAGAACATAAGAACATAAGAACAAAGGTAACTGCAGAAGGCCTATTGGCCCATACGAGGCAGCTCCTATTCTATAACCACCCAACCCCACTCATATACTTGTCCAACCCGTGCTTGAAACAATCGAGGGACCCCACCTCCACAATGTTACGCGGCAATTGGTTCCACAAATCAACAACCCTGTTACTGAACCAGTATTTACCCAAGTCTTTCCTAAATCTAAACTTATCCAATTTATATCCATTGTTTCGTGTTCTGTCCTGTGTTGATACTTTTAATACCCTATTGATATCCCCCCGGTTATGTCCATTCATCCACTTGTAAACCTCTATCATGTCACCCCTAACTCTTCGCCTTTCCAGTGAATGCAACTTAAGCTTTGTTAATCTTTCTTCATATGAAAGATTTCTAATTTGGGGAATTAACTTAGTCATCCTACGCTGGACACGTTCAAGTGAATTTATATCCATTCTATAATATGGTGACCAAAACTGAACTGCATAATCTAAATGGGGCCTAACTAGAGCAAGATATAGCTTGAGAACCACACCAGGTGTCTTGTTACTAACGCTGCGATTAATAAATCCAAGTGTCCGATTTGCCTTATTACGAACATTTATGCATTGATCCTTTTGTTTTAAATTCTTACTAATCATAACTCCCAGATCCCTTTCGCAATCCGACTTCGCAATCACAACACCATCTAGCTCGTATCTTGTAACTCTATCATCATTACCTAACCCCAGAACTTTACATTTATCAGCATTAAACTGCATCTGCCAATCCTTTGACCATTTCAAAACCCTATCTAGATCAACTTGAAGTGATAGTGAGTCCTCCTCCGAATTAATTTCCCTACCGATTTTCGTATCATCGGCAAATTTGCAAATGTTGCTACTCAAACCTGAATCTAAATCATTTATATATATTATAAACAACAGAGGTCCCAGGACAGAGCCTTGAGGCACTCCACTTACAACATTTTCCCACTCTGACTTGATTCCATTTATACTAACTCTCTGTTTCCTTTGGTATAGCCATGCCCTAATCCAGCTTAATATAGCACCCCAATACCATGAGACTCTATTTTTTTAATCAGTCTTTCATGTGGCACTGTATCAAAAGCTTTGCTAAAGTCAAGGTATACAACATCGCAATCCTTACCACTATCAACTGCCTCAACAATGCTAGAATAAAAAGATAACAAATTTGTTAAACATGAACGGCCATTTATAAAACCATGTTGCGACTCAATTATTAATTTATGTTTTTCAAGATGAAGACGAATTTTATTTGCTATTATAGATTCGAGTAACTTTCCCACAATAGACGTTAGGCTAATTGGTCGATAGTTAGACGCAAGTGATCCATCTCCTTTCTTAAAAACTGGTATCACATTAGCAACTTTCCAAAACTCTGGCACTCTGCCTGACTCTATTGATTTATTAAATATGGTTGACAGTGGGTCACAAAGCTCCTCTTTGCATTCTTTAAGCACCCTAGCAAACACTTCATCCGGCCCTGGGGATTTGTTTGGTTTGAGTTTTACTATTTGTTTAAGAACATCCTCCCTGGTAACTGCTAAACTCGTCAACCTGTCCTCGTCCCCACCCACATAGACTTGTTCGGCTGAAGGCATATTGTTAAGTTCCTTTTTAGTAAATACAGATACAAAATATTTATTAAAAATACTACTCATCTCTTCATCACTATCTGTTATTTGACCTGTCTCAGTTTTTAATGGACCTATCCTTTCCCTAGTCTTAGTACGATATAACTGAAAAAACCCTTTAGGATTTGTCTTTGCTTGCCCTGCTATGCGAACTTCATAGTTTCTTTTTGCTTTCCTTATCTCTTTTTTAACATTTCTAACCAGTTGTACGAATTCCTGTTCTAAAGTGACCTCCCCATTTTTAATCCTTTTGTACCAAGCTCTCTTTTTACCTATAAGGTTCTTCAAATTCTTTGTTATCCACTTTGGGTCATTAGTATACGATCTATTCAATTTGTATGGTATACTACGTTCCTGTGCTTTGTTTAGAATATTCTTAAATAAGTTATATATTGAATCCACATCGAAATCCCCATTTAAGTCACCTATCGCTGGGTTCATGTCTCGCTCCAAGACCGGGCCACACCCCATACCCAAGCCTTTCCAATCAATTTGACCCAAAAAATTTCTTAGGCTATTAAAATCAGCTTTTCGAAAATCCGGCACTTTAACAGAATTTTCTCCTACTGGTCTATTCCATTCTAAGCTAAATCTGATTTCTTTGTGATCACTGCTCCCTAGCTCACTCCCTATTTCGATGTCATTAATTTGCGTTTCCCTGTTAGTTAACACATAAGAACATAAGAACATAAGAACAAAGGTAACTGCAGAAGGCCTATTGGCCCATACGAGGCAGCTCCTATTCTATAACCACCCAATCCCACTCATATACTTGTCCAACCCGTGCTTGAAACAATCGAGGGACCCCACCTCCACAATGTTACGCGGCAATTGGTTCCACAAATCAACAACCCTGTTACTGAACCAGTATTTACCCAAGTCTTTCCTAAATCTAAACTTATCCAATTTATACCCATTGTTTCGTGTTCTGTCCTGTGTTGATACTTTTAATACCCTATTAATATCCCCCCGGTTATGTCCATTCATCCACTTGTAAACCTCTATCATGTCACCCCTAACTCTTCGCCTTTCCAGTGAATGCAACTTAAGCTTTGTTAATCTTTCTTCATATGAAAGATTTCTAATTTGGGGAATTAACTTAGTCATCCTACGCTGGACACGTTCAAGTGAATTATATCCATTCTATAATATGGCGACCAAAACTGAACTGCATAATCTAAATGGGGCCTAACTAGAGCAAGATATAGCTTGAGAACCACACCAGGTGTCTTGTTACTAACGCTGCGATTAATAAATCCAAGTGTCCGATTTGCCTTATTACGAACATTTATGCATTGATCCTTTTGTTTTAAATTCTTACTAATCATAACTCCCAGATCCCTTTCGCAATCCGACTTCGCAATCACAACACCATCTAGCTCGTATCTTGTAACTCTATCATCATTACCTAACCCCAGAACTTTACATTTATCAGCATTAAACTGCATCTGCCAATCCTTTGACCATTTCAAAACCCTATCTAGATCAACTTGAAGTGATAGTGAGTCCTCCTCCGAATTAATTTCCCTACCGATTTTCGTATCATCGGCAAATTTGCAAATGTTGCTACTCAAACCTGAATCTAAATCATTTATATATATTATAAACAACAGAGGTCCCAGGACAGAGCCTTGAGGCACTCCACTTACAACATTTTCCCACTCTGACTTGATTCCATTTATACTAACTCTCTGTTTCCTTTGGTATAGCCATGCCCTAATCCAGCTTAATATAGCACCCCCAATACCATGAGACTCTATTTTTTTAATCAGTCTTTCATGTGGCACTGTATCAAAAGCTTTGCTAAAGTCAAGGTATACAACATCGCAATCCTTACCACTATCAACTGCCTCAACAATGCTAGAATAAAAAGATAACAAATTTGTTAAACATGAACGGCCATTTATAAAACCATGTTGCGACTCAATTATTAATTTATGTTTTTCAAGATGAAGACGAATTTTATTTGCTATTATAGATTCGAGTAACTTTCCCACAATAGACGTTAGGCTAATTGGTCGATAGTTAGACGCAAGTGATCCATCTCCTTTCTTAAAAACTGGTATCACATTAGCAACTTTCCAAAACTCTGGCACTCTGCCTGACTCTATTGATTTATTAAATATGGTTGACAGTGGGTCACAAAGCTCCTCTTTGCATTCTTTAAGCACCCTAGCAAACACTTCATCCGGCCCTGGGGATTTGTTTGGTTTGAGTTTTACTATTTGTTTAAGAACATCCTCCCTGGTAACTGCTAAACTCGTCAACCTGTCCTCGTCCCCACCCACATAGACTTGTTCGGCTGAAGGCATATTGTTAAGTTCCTCTTTAGTAAATACAGATACAAAATATTTATTAAAAATACTACTCATCTCTTCATCACTATCTGTTATTTGACCTGTCTCAGTTTTTAATGGACCTATCCTTTCCCTAGTCTTAGTACGATATAACTGAAAAAACCCTTTAGGATTTGTCTTTGCTTGCCCTGCTATGCGAACTTCATAGTTTCTTTTTGCTTTCCTTATCTCTTTTTAACATTTCTAACCAGTTGTACGAATTCCTGTTCTAAAGTGACCTCCCCATTTTTAATCCTTTTGTACCAAGCTCTCTTTTTACCTATAAGGTTCTTCAAATTCTTTGTTATCCACTTTGGGTCATTAGTATACGATCTATTCAATTTGTATGGTATACTACGTTCCTGTGCTTTGTTTAGAATATTCTTAAATAAGTTATATATTGAATCCACATCGAAATCCCCATTTAAGTCACCTATCGCTGGGTTCATGTCTCGCTCCAAGACCGGGCCACACCCCATACCCAAGCCTTTCCAATCAATTTGACCCAAAAAATTTCTTAGGCTATTAAAATCAGCTTTTCGAAAATCCGGCACTTTAACAGAATTTTCTCCTACTGGTCTATTCCATTCTATGCTAAATCTGATTTCTTTGTGATCACTGCTCCCTAGCTCACTCCCTATTTCGATGTCATTAATTTGCGTTTCCCTGTTAGTTAACACATAAGAACATAAGAACATAAGAACAAAGGTAACTGCAGAAGGCCTATTGGCCCATACGAGGCAGCTCCTATTCTATAACCACCCAATCCCACTCATATACTTGTCCAACCCGTGCTTGAAACAATCGAGGGACCCCACCTCCACAATGTTACGCGGCAATTGGTTCCACAAATCAACAACCCTGTTACTGAACCAGTATTTACCCAAGTCTTTCCTAAATCTAAACTTATCCAATTTATACCCATTGTTTCGTGTTCTGTCCTGTGTTGATACTTTTAATACCCTATTAATATCCCCCCGGTTATGTCCATTCATCCACTTGTAAACCTCTATCATGTCACCCCTAACTCTTCGCCTTTCCAGTGAATGCAACTTAAGCTTTGTTAATCTTTCTTCATATGAAAGATTTTTAATTTGGGGAATTAACTTAGTCATCCTACGCTGGACACGTTCAAGTGAATTTATATCCATTCTATAATATGGCGACCAAAACTGAACTGCATAATCTAAATGGGGCCTAACTAGAGCAAGATATAGCTTGAGAACCACACCAGGTGTCTTGTTACTAACGCTGCGATTAATAAATCCAAGTGTCCGATTTGCCTTATTACGAACATTTATGCATTGATCCTTTTGTTTTAAATTCTTACTAATCATAACTCCCAGATCCCTTTCGCAATCCGACTTCGCAATCACAACACCATCTAGCTCGTATCTTGTAACTCTATCATCATTACCTAACCTCAGAACTTTACATTTATCAGCATTAAACTGCATCTGCCAATCCTTTGACCATTTCAAAATCTAGATCAACTTGAAGTGATAGTGAGTCCTCCTCCGAATTAATTTCCCTACCGATTTTCGTATCATCGGCAAATTTGCAAATGTTGCTACTCAAACCTGAATCTAAATCATTTATAATATTATAAACAACAGAGGTCCCAGGACAGAGCCTTGAGGCACTCCACTTACAACATTTTCCCACTCTGACTTGATTCCATTTATACTAACTCTCTGTTTCCTTTGGTATAGCCATGCCCTAATCCAGCTTAATATAGCACCCCCAATACCATGAGACTCTATCTTTTTAATCAGTCTTTCATGTGGCACTGTATCAAAAGCTTTGCTAAAGTCAAGGTATACAACATCGCAATCCTTACCACTATCAACTGCCTCAACAATGCTAGAATAAAAAGATAACAAATTTGTTAAACATGAACGGCCATTTATAAAACCATGTTGCGACTCAATTATTAATTTATGTTTTTCAAGATGAAGACGAATTTTATTTGCTATTATAGATTCGAGTAACTTTCCCACAATAGACGTTAGGCTAATTGGTCGATAGTTAGACGCAAGTGATCTATCTCCTTTCTTAAAAACTGGTATCACATTAGCAACTTTCCAAAACTCTGGCACTCTGCCTGACTCTATTGATTTATTAAATATGGTTGACAGTGGGTCACAAAGCTCCTCTTTGCATTCTTTAAGCACCCTGGCAAACACTTCATCCGGCCCTGGGGATTTGTTTGGTTTGAGTTTTACTATTTGTTTAAGAACATCCTCCCTGGTAACTGTTAAACTCGTCAACCTGTCCTCGTCCCCACCCACATAGACTTGTTCGGCTGAAGGCATATTGTTAAGTTCCTCTTTAGTAAATACAGATACAAAATATTTATTAAAAATACTACTCATCTCTTCATCACTATCTGTTATTTGACCTGTCTCAGTTTTTAATGGACCTATCCTTTCCCTAGTCTTAGTACGATATAACTGAAAAAACCCTTTAGGATTTGTCTTTGCTTGCCCTGCTATGCGAACTTCATAGTTTCTTTTTGCTTTCCTTATCTCTTTTTTAACATTTCTAACCAGTTGTACGAATTCCTGTTCTAAAGTGACCTCCCCATTTTTAATCCTTTTGTACCAAGCTCTCTTTTTACCTATAAGGTTCTTCAAATTCTTTGTTATCCACTTTGGGTCATTAGTATTCGATCTATTCAATTTGTATGGTATACTACGTTCCTGTGCTTTGTTTAGAATATTCTTAAATAAGTTATATATTGAATCCACATCGAAATCCCCATTTAAGTCACCTATCGCTGGGTTCATGTCTCAAATGAATCAAACCTCAAACACCTACATTGGGGGGTTATTACTGGAACTCAGTACGTCCAGGAACTAGTGTGGTTCGTTCACTAATCCAAGATGTAATAATCTAATCCTATGAATAATTGTGAAATCAATGTCATTATCATTAATGGGAACATAGATTATGAATATAATAATGATAATCATAATAAACACATGTCAATCCAAAAACAGAGTTCTGCATGTAAATAATTCCAGATAATAAATTAGAGGAATACAAAGGAATCTTAGCTTAATGACGATTCCTTAAAGTAAGTCACGACGCTTCCTCTGATTCTCCTGGGCTCGGCTGGATGACGAGTGGGATTCGATTAACATGGGAGAGGGCAGCTAGGAGAATTCTTCTCACATGCTGCAAAATAAATATTTACAGTAGCAACTAATTAAACTACTGGATTTCTATGTCCAACAAATTATAATTAATAGTAGGTAAGGGATAATGACCTGTGATTTGATGTTGGTATACGTCGTCACGACAAACTACCCAGCTATAATTCTACACCCTATCAGATGCATCAAATAAGGATAAGATACTTAGCTAATATGGGCACTGTGTAAGTTTTAAGTTTGCCGAAATTCGCGTCCCAGGCTCTGGCTTCACCTATCCTGGATAATGACGCGCTTCACTGGCCGGTCACGTGGAATCACAAAGAACCAGATTTGATAGGTTCCTTATATGACACTGACACCAGTGAAGATATTGTCTGCAAGGCTTTCACGCCTCACAGTGGCGACTTTCTTCGGAGAATGGATAGCGTTTACCCTGATGGCTGGGTAATGGCGTCTCCTCGTGAGCACTACGTGAACAGGTCCGCTCGGGAGCGTCTCAACACGTGCACTGGCTTCCTCTCCTTCCCCGCTCCGCGTCTCGCGTTCATTAGACAAGTTATTATCATGAATATTAGTATTTCTCGCGGTTGTGCTTGAAATGCTCGAGTCAGGACGGGTTTATTATTTAGAAGAGTTAAATATTATTATTTGCCAGTTCAGTGAGAGTAAACATATAATGGAGAAGAATTAATGTCTCTCCATGGCATTCACTTGTGACGTTAATTTTTATTACTAGATAACTGCTATGACTCTAACGCTCTATTCGGCTTTAGTTGGAGGTCAATTTATCTGTAATTAATTATCACACAGAACACCTTTGTTATAGAGAATCGAATTCAATTCTCAGGCACATTGGATATAATGTGTTTATTACAATGAAATCTGACGCAATACTGGCGTCGGGTGACGTAGAATTCTAGCCTATTGCACAGATGAAATTATTAGTACATGTGAATTCTACGTTGTGTTAATTTACTTACTACAATGATTAGTAGAATTAGTAATAATTAATGAGAATACAACAGTGTTGTATTCGGTGTTGGAAATTTCCAACATAACTCCGGGGGGAGGATTCTAGGGTCGTAGTGTACTGTGGAGTACTGACCTATCCCGAAGTTGGTATTAATATTAGTATTGTTAATATGTTAGTACACACATAACGAACGTCCCGTATTTATCAAGGACTTACAAGAAACTTGAGTCTTGCTAATTACATGTCAAATGAAACATGTTATTATAGCCTACACAATAATTAAAGATTTTAAATCACACAATTTAAACAACAGAATCTACTGTGATGGAATATCCTGGGTCATAGTGACTTGTAATGGTTTGTTACGTGATATCACATCGCAGCATCATCATAGTTATCTAAGTGGAAGGTAAAGGGAATTACTCTTGTTCAGAGTTGTAATAGGCTTGCAAATTCCGCCTACATTGTTGAGCAGCAGCTCTAGTGGGGCGGTTGCTTGGAGGATCAGGATTATTGTCCTCGGAAATTACTGGGGAAACTGGATCTGGCTGATATTCTCGCTCAGTCAATTCAAGGGGAACCAGCTTCTCTAAAGTTTTTAGAGTAGTGTTGCCTCGGCATAAAACTTTAACTACTCTCAGGACACCTTGATGATCTGGATGAATGGCAACAATTTTGCCTATAGGCCACTCTGACCTTGGTCCATCACTGTCGACTAGTACTAGGTCCCCTGGTTTTAATTGCACTTTATTGTAAGGACTCGAAGCTCCGTAGTGGTACTCTCGTAGAGCTGTGAGGTACTCTCGAGTCCACACCTCATTCCACCTGTTAATAACTCTGGAGAGATGCTGGTAGCTTTCCACCAAGTCTCCTCTGGTCACATGTGACGGGTCTACAGGGTCCTCTTCGGCTAAAGGGATGAGAGGGCTCAGTAGACCTCCATGGATCAAGTGTGAGGGACTCAGAGGTTCTCTCTGGTGAAATCATCAGACAGGTAGGTTATTGGGCGGTTATTGACTCGCGCCTCGATTTCCACAACAATAGTTTGGAGTTCGGAGTAACTGACCTTTTGTCGGTGTAAAGTTTTCCTTAGACACTTCTTGACTGTGCCTACCATTCGCTCATAGAACCCACCTTGCCAAGGGGCTCTCGGTGCTATGAATTTCCAGTGACATTGTCGTCTCTGTAGGACTGACTGTACTTCTGGGTGGTTCCAGACTTCTCGCAAACAAGATTCTCCTGCCACAAAATTGGAACCATTGTCCGATATCATTAATTTGGGACAAGATCTGCGAGCAGCAAATCTGCGGAAGGCCTGGAGGAAGGCTTCTGCACTCATGTCTGGAGTGACTTCTAAATGTACGCCTCTGGTTGTAGCACACGTAAAGAGACAAATGTACGCTTTCACTGGTATATTATCTGGGTTACCAGTGAGAAGTAAGGCTCCTGTGTAATCAACACCAGTGGTTTCGAAAGGACGAAGATGAACCACTCTCTCTTCTGGGAGTGGTGGAGGTCCTGGGTAAGGACATACTCTAGCGTCGTATCTCTTACAGATTACACAAGATTTAATAATTGACTTAACTGTCTGACGACCTTGAGGAAGCCAGTACTTTTGTCTAAGGTCGGTGAGAGTATCTAAAACTCCACCATGTAAGGTACCATATTGATGGTGATGTAAGACAAGAAGTTTAGTGATGATGTGGTGACGAGGTAGAAGAATTGGATTCTTTGTGTCCAAATCAATTTTTGCATGAAGCAAACGTCCTCCACATCGTAGTATGTTATGAGTGTTGGCATCATACCAGATACCTAGAGACTTGTTAATTTATCTGGAAGATTTTCATATTCGCTTCCATATGTCTCTTGTTGTGCACGTTTGATCCAGTAGAGGATAGGATTGGGAAACTTATGTCGAATTCCTACCTTAGCAAGAAAATCAAACACATGTGCAGTCACTCGTAATAATTTGCTTAAGTTAGAATAATGGTGAGGATCAATGGCTAATGTTCGTTGAGGTTCTGGTTCTTTCATGGGAGTGGTGATATTGGTCACTATGACTTGTGCTTTTGTTTGGGCCACTGACCACCAACAAGCCATGAAGGTCCATTGAACCACAGCGAAGACTTGACAAGTTGTTTTAATGTTAATCCTCGAGATAAATAATCTGCAGGATTGTCCTTAGTAGGAACATGTCTGAATTTATATCCAGCAGATAACTCATGAATCTCCCTGACTCGATTACTGACGTAGGGAGTTTTGTTGTTATTGTTTCTTACCCATTGTAAGACTGCCTCGTTGTCTGACCACACTACAATCTCACCAAAGTGGATATTATTGAGTGTCTTTGCCAGGCAATGAGCCAATCTTACTCCCACCAGCAATGCAGTCAACTCCATCTGAGGTAAAGATCTCTTCTAATGGGAGCAACTCTTGCTTTAGATGTGAGCAAAATTGATTGTGCACTATTAACTAAATAGGCTACTGCGCCATATGCTTTGCCAGAGGCATCGCAGAAAACGTGCAAATTGGTGGGTAAGTTTGGTCCTGAAGCATTACGAGGAAATTTCAAAACGCCTAACTGATTAAAATCCGTTGAGAGTATTTGCCATTTAGCTTGTAACTCACTTGGTAACGGATCATCCCATCCCATATGTTTCTGCCAGCACTCCTGCATTAGGAGTTTGCCCCTTATTAATATAGGACTAAGTAGGCCTAAAGGGTCAAATGGTTGACTGACAAACGAGAGCAGTGTTCTCATGGTAAGGGTTGAATTATCAGTTTGTACTGACTTGACATTCATCTCGTCAGTACTGGTGTTCCATTCCACGCCTAGAACCTTTAATTGACTGGGTACCTGATAATCTGGAAATTCTTTCTCGATTACCTGGTTAAGCAGTTTATTATTTGAGGCCCATGACTGTAGTGGCATATTGGCTCCTAATAGTTCACGGTTAGCCTCATGGTAGATTTCTACCAGATCAGCTTGATCATTAGTTGTCCCCTGGAAATTGTCGACATACAAGTTGTCGCTAATGTCTGCCTTATAGGGGCTGTTTGATTTCCTCAAATGTGTGTCTAATGTTGCTTGCAAAAGAAACGGTGAGGACGTAGCTCCAAATAATACTGAGGCAAAACGATAGGTGATTACTTCTGTTACGGTGCCCTCTCCTATTTCTTTCGTTTGCCGGCTTAAAGAGTCATATCAGCTCTCCCTACTGATTCTCTGAGGTTCAGGGAGTCTAATGATATATGTGGCGACCAGACCGGCTGCCAGTTAAGGGAAGGAAGTTATATTACAAGTTGTAAATAAAGGAAAATTGGCGCCCTGTTATAAAATGAAACAGTATCCCCTATGGCTGATATGACCTTTTGGAAGGGACATTAGCCGATCGCGGATTGGCCGACGTAGGTCGCGGGCGACAAATCAGGGCCCGCCATGACGTCACCGAGTGCCCCGGGCGGCGCCAACGTCAGAGTGGTTCTGACCTTGGAAGCGACAGGACGCGCCTCGGTCTGCTCTCAAGGATTGGAGGCTCTGCAAGCCTTATTCAGTGGATCGAACTAGCCGTCGCAGTCCACCATAGTTATTGGAGACCCTGCGCTTCTGGGAAGCAAAAGAGGGACCAAGTTCATTGAGCAGAGAAGTGCCAAACTTGGAAAATAGTCGGCGACGACGCTGGGCGGCGCCGCTGGCTGGACGTTGAGGTCTGGAAGATGGGCGGGCAGGCCTAGCTGTGACTGGGGTCACATCCACTGAGAATCTTGGAAGGACGACACCGTGCCTAGGACAAGGAGCACTGCCTTGTGGGAGAGGCGAGTGTGGGGAAAAATAGTGATTAGCTCAGCGCCCATCGATGAACCAGGATTGGGGCAGCTGAATCTCAGGGATTGGAACGGCGACGACGCGAAGGCTCCACGACACCTGAGGACCTGTGGAACGTCCTGGATCGTCAAGGATCGACCCAAGGAAGCGTGAGAACCTCACACCATCGAGGGACAGGCGTCGTGAGCCAGGAATGTAAGATAGATCATTTTCCCTCCCATTACCCCTTGTATGAGTAGGCTAGTTAGGCCACAATATTTACTTGTGTATGTGGCAGCAAGACTTTATTACTTTAATAGTAGAATAGGCTGCAAGGCAGCTTGAGTCCAGGACTGTCAGAGAGGACAGTGTGTATGGATGGCAGGACAGTGAAGAAGAGGCGCCGACGTGGTGAAGAGGCCCTCCTGTGAGAGTGTGAGACTCCTGTCTTTCTGGCCACTTGAAGGAGGGTTGGAGGTCGTGGAAGAAGAGGCTGACGATCTCCAGACTCATTATCCATATTCCATATTCATGTATTACTTGTGATTGTGTGTGTGTGTTCATGTAATTTGCATCAGTAAATCCACACATTTTATTACTGTGTTTGAGTGTGCCTCCATTTATGATATTTCTCTATGAGCATACATTTCTGGCTACAAACAATATATAATACACCCACTGAACTGCATTGCTGGGGTGCAGATATAATAACCCAGCTGGCGACCTTGCTAAGAGGAAGATAGAGAAGACAAGCGGGAAAGGAGTTCCTGCAACCTTTTTTTGTCTGGCAGGCAAGACTCAGGGAGGTTATGGTTATAGGTAAGCCTGAGTCTTCCTTCACTCTCCCACGGGTCTAGGCCGGAACTGTTAACAGCAGTTTCCCCGTGTTTGACTGAAGGGCTTCCAGGGTGAATCAGTGGCACCCCTTTGTGGTGGAAGCAAAGACCTGCGGAGGTGGGCATTGTTGGTCCTCTCTTGTGTGACCAAGGAGACTCCGGTGAATCCAGGGAGTCGGAGGGGCTGAGTATTTGGGCCTTTGAGCCCCTAGCAGCCGAGTGTTAGCAGAGCCCCGGACCACCCACCCCCACGTGACAGAGAACTGGCGACCTCGCCAGGATTCGAACCCCAGTAGCAAGAACTGGGAACTTCGCCAGGAAGCGTGGATCAAGTTACAGTGTGGACCAAATTTCAAGACAAGTGTTGCCAGGGTACTAATACAGTGTGGCCAGTGAATTCGGTGGTACTGTTACTCAACCAGCTAAGGGACTGAAACGGTGAAATTAGTGCCTACTAACTTGTCTGTGCTGTCGTGTATGCTTGATGATATAGAGATGGAGGAAGACAAAGTAAAGAAATTTATTGACACAAGGGACGAGAGAATTTTGGAAGAGTGTACCAAGGCCCAGCTCCAACAAGTGGCAAACCACTTTGGGATCAGGTTGAGGACGACTAAGGTAGCGGAGCGAGGGATTGAGATCATGGCACAGCTCACAGCTCGAGAGGAAGCGACGGGAGAGGAGCCATCTCAAGAGGAGCCGTCCCGAGGGAGCCGTCGCAAGGTGAACCATCCCGACTAGGGCCTCCCCAAGCGCCTACCAGTGTGGAGAGAATTCACAGTGAACATGGGAGCAGTGGAAGGTCCAGCTGTAGTAAGAGGAGCCTGCAACTGGAAATAATGAAGATGCAACTGGAAGCCCAGCTGCGACGAGAGGAGAGAGAAGCGCAAATGCGGCGAGAGGAGCGAGAAGCTCGGCTGCAGCGAGAAGAAGGAGGGAGACAACTGCGACTGGAGGAGATAAAGGCAAAGAAAGAAGTCGAATTGCGTCGCGTTGAACGTGGTCTGCCCTCACTACCTGCACGGCGGGATGACCTCAAGGTAAGGGAACGTGACTTACCTACGTTCGAACCACAAGAAGCTGAGGCGTTCTTCGAACACTTTGAACGGATAGCAACTCTGAAGAAGTGGCCGGAAGATGATTGGGCTGCTCTGGTCCAGGGCAGGTTGACTGGTGAGGCCCGGGAAGCCTATAACATGCTGGACCTAGAGGAGTGTACTAGTTATGACGCGATTAAGAATGCGGTTCTCCACTCATTCCGGCTGACTCCGGAGATGTACCGGAAGCGGTTCAGAGAGTGTACAAGAGCGTCGGGAAAGACTTACGCCGAGACCGCCAGGGATATGGAACGGAAATTCCTACGATGGTTGAAGGCGGAGGAAGCGGAGTCGGTGGATGATATCAAACGACTGATAGTGATGGAGAAGTTCATGTCGGTGCTCCATCCTGAGTTGCGAGTAAGGTTGAGAGAAGCAGGTATTAAGGACCTGGAGGCTGCAGCGGATCGAGCCGACATGCTGGAGGAGGCACTACATATCAGGAGGGAGGGGCCGCCCAGACACTCGCCTTACCCCAGGTCGGGAGGGAACCTTAGGAGTTCAGGAGGAGCGAGGACGAGTGGGGACTTTCCCATGAGTAGTGTGCCCGATGAAGTGACGCGGTTCAAGAGCTCAAGAGACGCGGGGAGGAAGCCCCAAGCTGTGAGCAGTGGACCTAACTCGGGAGCGAGTGCTGCAGTCCCGAACACGACGACAGGGAGTCCAAGGAGG